>NW_017670976.1:316222-349870 GCF_001879085.1 Nicotiana attenuata | reverse complement strand
AAATTAGACCAAACTTTCCAGATCACTCCTATAATTCATTGTCAAAATTCCGGAAGTCTCAAAATCAAATTTCGATCTCTAGAACTAAAAATGGACCTTTGGATCATTACATGCTTATAATCAAAACGCCAAAAATCTTTCAAAAACTCTTCCAAAACATATCCGAGCCTCATGGGACCCCGACAAAACATGCCAACATACCCCATAACATAATTCAAACTTGTTCCAACCTTCGGAACGCTCAAAACAACATCAAAACATCAAATCACCCTCGAATTCAAGCCTAAGAATTCCGAAACTTCCGAAATCCGAATTCGATCAAAAAGTCGACCAAACAACGTCCGAATGACCTGAAATTTTGCACACACATCACAAATGACATAACGAAGCTACAGCAACTCTCGGAATTCCATTCCGACCCTCGGATCAAAATCTCACCTATCAACCGGAATTCGCCAAATTACTAACTTTGTTAATTCAAGCCAAATCCCTCCATGGGACTTCCAAAATGCATTCTGATCGTGCTCCTAAGTCATAAATCAGCCAATGAAGCTAACCAAATCATAAAAATTCCGATCCGAGCTCATATACAAATGAGTCAACTCTTGGTCAAACCTTTCAAATTCAAAGCTTTCAACTGAGACTGTTCCTTCAAATTTCATCCCGATTCTCCTCAAAACCAAAACCAACGATCTACATCAGTCATAATACATTACACGGGGCAAGTCATGCCCGGGAACTGGCGATCAAAGTGCAAAAGCTCAAAACGACCGGTCGGGTCATTACATCCTCCCCCACTTAAACACACGTTCGTCCTCGAACGTACTCAAAGTTGTTTTAAAAGCCAACCAATAGCTGAATAACCTTACCATGCATATACCCGGGGGTGATCCCACGTCACCCTATCTCATATAGGTCCGATAACACATTTTGACTAAAATCACACAATCCAGCCTAGCCCATAAATCATAGAACCACATTGCCCTTTTCGAAATCATACACAAGATTAAAACCTCACATCTATACTCAGAATAAGCCCGAACCAGCTGTAATAACCCATACCTGCAACCTCAGGTGCAATCATATGATATACTACATAACTCAAACACTCGAAACGATAACTTCTATTCACAGCAGTTGCCCACAACACCCGAATACCGGTAGAAAACCTCTTATCAACTAAGGTCTTATTCCAACACTTCTATATACTGCCAATGATAAATGACACATGTAATAACCGTAACCATCTCTCAGGTCAACCATCCATGAAGTCACTTCCCTTTTGGCTAATCCCACAGCAGATTTCCGAGCCGAACCTCGATATTATCCTACCAACAAGCTGAAATCGGATCCGTTCGCATTCATTAATGACTCCAACGATCACCTCGAATCCAACACACCTCTCTGGTGACATGACACATCAATACAGGCCTAAGCCACAACCTACATTATTCATGCACCAATAAGAAACGGTCTGAATATCCTCAAATCATGAAAATGACCCCAGACGAAAGAGTTGTACCTCAAGCTCATCAATACCATCACAACACAAAGCTGAGACCCTGTCTCACACCATAGAAATAGAACCCATGAATCTACCCCGAAAGGTCATATCTCCACATAGCTTCGCTGCAATGCGCGATCCTATCCAAACACTGCTACACATGGAACACTTCAAGTCACTATGCTCAAAATCGACAGCCACGCACAGTTTGACGTCTGGAACCAAAGCAAGTCATTACACCCATAGTGAAAACAAATAGCATATACTACGCAACCCGATAGGACACAACCGATACGCCGTCCGAATCTATGCCACACCTCTAATACCCAATCATTCCACGTTAGATACTCTCCAACTTCCCTGTGCCCCCAACCAAACCTGAATATCACCAGTCGATCTAAAAGAAGGTGCCGCAACACTACCGAAGTGCTATCAACTTAATCACATTACCCCTTTTTCTGAAACCTATACTTTCGTCAAATCACTTACAAATAACAATACCATTTCCTTAATCATCTGAGGCTACCCGCTGCCTAAGAGTGTTATGATCACTCCTTTCAGAACTGAACTGAAACCTCATACACGCGAATCTCGATCCCCACAACATACCGCATATATCACCCATCCAAGGATAACTGAAAAACTTCTATCTCCCTACCGAGCCATAGACATCTACGCACTCAACTAGTCAAGAACTCCCATTGATCCCATCTAGAAGAAAAATCATTACACATCCCAGCCACGGCAGAAATCAACAAGAACTCTCCCAACTTGGCTCGAAGCCATAGATCAAAACACTCCCAACAACTCATAACGCACATACTCCATTGATGCCTTAATACCATAGTAAGATTAAACTCAATCCTTCATAAGCTTGTGGAAATACAAATCATCTAGAATTTTTTTTTTTTAACTCTTCTGCAAATCTCGCATTCACTCACACAACAGTTAAGCCCACTCTCTAGGCGATCCAATTTAGATGTCAACACATTTTCTTCACTTGTAAATGAGATCTTCTAATAGATAACATAAGGATCACACAACTTTAGAACACTTCGCAGGAGATGACCCACTGACTTTGCCTCCAACTACCATTTTGGTATACCTTCCACCGTCCTAAACTGTACGCAGTCGCTTAGTCTTCCTGAGTCTGAACTCATACCGCAACATAAAATTTTTACTTCACTCCCAACTAGGAGACACGAAAGATTCTTCACGCGCCCATAACTCGGAGCTACACATCCAATCACAATGGAAATCATACACTTAATAGTTCATCTACCATCCAGCAGACCTTCCTCGTCACTTCTAAGCCACATAGATACATCTCGCAGTACTAATACACTCTTTACATAGCTACTCAGCCGTCACTTCCACTAATAAGGGCAATACCGAACATATAAGTTCAAAACACTTATTCACACAATCAGCACGTCGGTGCTCAAGCCATAGGCAAAGATCCGGCCTCAAGTCCTCCAGACTGGCCCAACATCAAGCTCACAGAGATCATATCTCGCCCCTTGATCGGGGAATCACAAGCCATCAAGGCACATCTGATACTGAGCGCTCATGCGCGCATTCGAACGCGTGGAAGGAATTTCAAGAGTTACTTTTCAAGCTGAATCAAGGACGCACGATGAGAATTCAAGAATGTGAAGTTTTCCTAAAGGTTCTGTAGCCTCTCGAGGATAAATATAGACGTCTCCGTACCGATCCGCGAGACTCTACTAAACCTGCTCATGACTCATGAGACCTATGTAACCTAGGCTCTGATACCAACTTGTCACGGCCCAGATCCCAAACCCGACCGTGATGGCGCCTCTCGTGAAATCAAGGCCAGCCAGACCAATACAGAACACCTCTTTTAAGCAGTTATTTACCATTAAGCAATTATGAAGCATGATTTACTAACAATAAATTTGCGGGAACATAGATAATAATAGTAGAACCATCCCGACACAGCCCAAATCGGGGTGTCACAAGTCATGAGCATCTATCAGAAAGTAAATCCACTATAAAGACTATTATATACAAAACCGGAATATCGAACAAAGAAAAGGAAAATGGTGCTGCGAACGCTGGCAGTCACCTCTTTGACTCATATAACCCTGCCTCTATCAGCCAAAACCCGCTACCGGGTGAATAGATACCTGCATCTGCACACGAGGTACAGGGAGTAAAGTGAGTACTCCAACACAGTAAGTAATAAGAGTAAATAAAGACTGAGCAGTAGGAAACAATGAATCCACATTCACGTTAGGCTCAATAAACATAACAGGCATTCAAATCATAATACGAGTCAACCTTTCCTTTTAAACTCCAACTTTTAGTAAAAATCATTTTGAAATACCTTCCAACAGTTTCAATAGGGGTTCAATACTATTTAAAAGAATAATAGCGATTTAAAGCCATAATCGGCCCCTCGGGCAAAGCATAGTTCGTAAAACAGCCCCTCGGGCAAAACAATCTTCATAAACACTTCATTACCGGAGAATCTTGGTGGAAATAACCAAATGCCAAATCAGTGATTACTTTCTAAACATCTCATAAACCCCAGTTAAAATAAAGGTTGTTCTGAAAACATTTGTTCAACTTTCCGACGGAGGCTCGGTATAAAGAAGAGTGAAAACAGTCGATAAATCAACATATTCGATAGAAACTCACAAAAGAAAGGGGGTGAAATCGACAAGTTCATAAACAGGCCTCTCAGGTAAACATCACTCATATGCATGTATATAGTTACCGCCCCTCGGGCTAGCCTCTCTGCCACTCGTGACTCAAATCTTACCAATCAGTGCTCACGCTCAGCACTCACGCTCAATAGGTACTATATAGTAATCGCTGCGGCGTGCAGCCCTATCCATATATACATAATAACCGCTGGGGCGTGCAGCCCGATCCATATATCGTTGCGGCGTGCAGCCCGATCCATGCGGGTACCCGCGCTCACTGTGGGGGTGCAGACTCCGGAAGGGCTCCTACAGCCCAAGCGCTATACTACTGTAGCGTGCAGTCCGATCCATATAAATATACTGATGCGGCGTGCAGCCCGATCCAATAATATACTGCTGCGGCGTGTAGCCCAATCCGTATAAATATATACTGCTGCGGCGTGCAGCCCGATCCGTATAAATATTTACTGCTGCGGCGTGCAGCCTGATCCGTATAAATATATACTGATGCGGCGTACAGCCCGATCCGTATAAATATATACTGTTGCGGCGTGCAGCCCGATCCATAGGTATATAATCCTCACAACTGGCCCTCGGCCTCTCTCAGTCATTGACCTCACCATCAGACTCTCAGTCTATCTCAATCATCAATCTCGCAATCAGACCCTCGGTCTATCTCAGTCATCATCTCACGATCGCTCGGACCATTAGTAAAACAGGGAGCTCAACCCAAAATAGTTTCCACATTTTTAAGAATATAGTGATAAAGCCAGATTTGAGAAATAAACAGGTAAAACATGACTGAGGATATGCTTTCAAACAAGTAGAGTGAGGATAGATAGTAAAAATGCCCCTAAGGGTCTCAACAAGTCGGCACGAGGCCCCAAACATGGCATACAGCCTAAAATATAATGACATCAAACAATCAACTATCGAATACGCATTAAAGTACTCATTCGGGAAGGACTAGGTCACAATCCCCAGCGGTGCTCTACCCCACGCTCGTTATCTAGCGTGTAAGTAACCTCAAAGTAACACAACGATGTGTAATCCGGGGTTTCAAACCCTCAGAACAGCATTTACAATCATTACTTACCTCGATCCGGTCCAAACTCTAGCCCGCGATGCCTCGCCCGCACGAATCGACCTACGGATGCTCCAAATCTAGGCACAATCAGTACATAATCATTAAAATATGCTAAGGGAGCGAAGCCCACTCGAAAATATCCAATTTAACATCAAAATCCCGAAACTGCTCAAACCCGACCCCCGGGCCCACGCTTCAAAATTCGACGAAACTCACAAAATCCGACAACTCATTCAACCACGAGTCCAACCATACCAAAATTACTAAATTCCGATAACAATTCGGCCTCCAAATCTTCAAATCTTATTTTTAAATCCCTAGGTCCAAATCCCCAATTTACACCTCAAGAACATGTAATCTAGTCGGATTATTCGATGATAATTCAATATTATGGAGTAGAAATAATCACAAGTGACTTACCTCAAGATTTCCCATGATTTCTTGCTCAAAAATCGCCCCAAGCCGTGTTCTTTCACCAAAAAAAAGGTCAAAAATGAGCAGAAAACGCAGCAGCTTTATTAAGCCTATTCTGGTCGCTAAAACCCAAATCTGGTCGCTAAAAGTGCCAGATCTGGTCGCTAAAAGGTGCACACCAGACCTGATGCACCAGAAATCTTTAATTTCACTAAAAAGGCTCAAACTCCATCATACAAACTCGGAATTCGATGATTCTTGTTCCTATGAGTCACAAATAATGATACGAACATAGTCCTTCAATCGAAACTCAATTCGGAGCTCGTTTGCTCAGTGCGATATCCATTTCGCTCGTTAAACAATTACTCATGATTCGCGTCAAAAACCCAATCGCGACTTTGTAACGACCCGATCCGTCATTACGGGAGTTACCGCCCCATTTTCCCGTTTATTGCTTCTATATGTTTCATTATATGTGTTTAGAGAATTTGAAGTAATTCGGACAGAGTTCGGTTAGAAATGAGACAATAAGTCTCTTTTTGAGAAGGATTGTTTGGAAAAGTCAACCGAATGTTGACTTATGAGTTAGAAGGCTCGGAATGGATTTCCGATGATTCGACCAGTTTCGGGAGATGATTTGTGACTTAGGAGCGCAATCGGAATTGAATTTGGAGGTCCGGTGTAGAATTAGGCTTGAATTGGCTAAGGTTGGATTTTGGCGAATTCCGGATGGTAGGTGAGATTTTGATTCGAGGGTCGGAATGGAATTCCGAGAGTTGCAGTAGCTCCGTTAGGTGATTTTGGATATGCGTGCAAAGTTTTAGATCATTCGGAGGTGTTTAGGTTGGGTTTTAGATCAAATGCAAGTTTCGGAAGTTTTAGTTTAACTTAGGCTTGAATCCGTGGGAATTCGATGATTTTGGTGTTTATGATAGTGTTTTCATGTTACGAGCAAGTTTGAATGAAGTAATAGAACATATCTCTGCAATTGGTTGACGTCCCGAGGGCCTCGGGGTAATTTCGGATAGCTAACGGGGAGTTTAAACTGTGAAATTTGTAGCAGAAAATGCAGCAGTGCAGACCTGTTTTGGCCTTCGCGTTCGCGAAGGCAGGCTCGCGTTTGCGTAGTATTAGCAGCTGAAGCATCGCGTTCGTATGCAGAGTAACGCGTTCGCGTAGAGGAATTTTGAGGGAGAGGAATTTTATCCTCCGCGTTCGCGTCTAGGGGCCTCGCGATCGCGTAGGGGAAGCTGGTGAACCATCGCGTTCTCGTAATGGAGGATGGCGTTCGCGTAAGTGAAGGACCCAGGCCTTCGCGTTCGCGTGGATGAAACCGCATTCGCGAAGGGCATTTTTGGCAGAGTGATAATTTGGTCATCGCGAACGCGGAAGGACCATCGCGTTCGCGTAGAGTAAAATACCTGGACAGAAGGGTTTTAAAATAATATTTCATCCGCGACCCTTTCATATTTTTCCTCCATTGTTGACGTTCTTAAGAGCTTTGAACAAGGAAATTCGAGGGTTTTGACTGAGAATCACTTAGAGGTAAGTTCCTTGGCCTAAATATTCGAGTTTATGGTAGAAATTACATAAATATGGTGAAAAATTCATCAAATGGGTTAAGTTAGGGCTTGAGAAAAATAGGATGAAAAAGTGGAATTTGGAAGGTCAAACGAACTCCGATTTTGACGAACTTTATATGTACGGACTCGTGGCGAGACAAGGAATCCGTTGGTATGATTTTCAGAATTTTTCGAGAAGCGGGCCCGGGGCTCGGGTTTTACCAACTTCGTGAATTTTAGAACTTTTCGAGTATTTTTGATTGGGTTATGTTTCTTTAACCCATATTTATGTATTCGTTGTGATTTTGACTAGATTCGACGCGCGAGGAGGTCGATACGAAAGGAAAAGGCATTGCGGACCATTCTACGGCCGGATAGAGGTGAGTAGTTGGTGTATATGATGGCCTGAGGGTTTGAAACCCCGGCTTATCACATTGTGACGCTATTGTAGGGCGTGACCCGCACCCCATGGCAGGTGCGGGATTAGTTATGACTGGGGATTGAGACTTAGTCCATCCCGAACAAGAATATTTCTATATTGGCGACTGATACGCACCCCGTATTGAATATATCTGGGCTTATTGCCGTGTTTGGGGCCTTGTGCCGATCTGTAGCATCCTTAGAGGATGATTGTTATTGTGATAGCATGCTTTGTATAATCATTGATCTCAGTCCTGTATTTAATCACTGTTATGAAACGCTAAGTCACTTTTCCTGAAAGTTAAATATCTAAAGTATATCCTTCTTAATAAATTTGAAATTGGGAAAGTAATTGAATCTGTTACGTGACTCATATGCATATTGTGGACTGAGTATGGATCGGGCGGCACGCCGCAACGAATGATATGATTATATTGCGCTTGGGCTGAAGGAGCCCCTCCGGAGTTTGTACACACCCCCAGTGAGCGCCGTCGACGTTAAATGGATCTGGCTATACGCCACAGCGTGTTCATGTGCATTGCATTGCATCCTTACATTTTACCTGACTGTATTATTTGAAGTTGTTTTGTTGTTGGATCGTAGTAAGGTGTAGGACTGTTAGTTTTAGCTTTGCTTTGTGGCATTTCGTGGATTTCGTATCTTCAGACATTTTATATGCTTATTACTCAATGAGTCGGTAGTACTCACCCCTACTCCCTGCACCTTGTATGCAGATTCAAGTACACCGGAGGCTTAGCTGAGCAGTCTTTGTTTTCCAGAGCTTATCAGAGTTGTTGAGGTAGCTGCTTGACGTTCGCAGGACCTGACTACTCTTCCTATTTTTGTTTTATTTATATATACATTTCCAGACTTGAGTATTTTCGTTCAGATATTGTTATTCAGATTGTCTTAGAGGCTCTAGACTCGTGACCCCAGGTCTTTGGGAGCGTTTTATCAGACTTCGTGTTTTTCGCAGTATTATTCTATTATAAATATTGGATTATTATTATTCTAAAACTATTATAATCTCTTTAGATTGTCGGTTTGAGGTTTACGGTTAATTTGGGAACGATTGTGGTCTAGCTTGCCTAGCAATATTGTTGGGCGCCATCACGATCGGGTTTGGGGTCGTGACAAGTTGGTATTAGAGCCTAGGTTACTAGGCCTCGCGAGTCATGAGCCGGTTTAGTAGGGTCTCGCGGATCGGTACGTAGACGTCCGTATCTATCCTCGGGAGGCTACAGAACCTTTAGGAAACACTTCACTTTCTTGAAATTCAAATCGTGCGGCTTGTTATTATGAGAAAACTAAATTGTACTGCGGGTATTCTGGAGTCTAGTGGAGTGGCTTTTACTACCTTCCATTTCACAGGGCCTGCATTTAATTGGTGGGAGGAGTTCGAGAGGCGTAGGCCTATTGGAGCAGCGCCCCTCACGTGGCAGCAGTTCTCTACGGTATTCTTGGAGAAATATGTACCCCAGTCTCACAGGGAAGAGTTGCGTCGTCAGTTCGAGTGGTTGACTCAGGGAGATATGACAGTGACTCAGTATGATTTGAGGTTTACACAGCTAGCTCGGCATGCTACGTGGATGATCCCGACAGATCGCGAGAGGATCAGAAGGTTTGTGGATGGTCTCAACTATCCGATTCACATATTGATGACTAGAGAAAGGGCTACAGCAGTTACATTTGAGGAGGTAGTTGATGCGGCTCGTCAGATTGAGACAGATCATCGTCGGGAGCGTGAGGAGAGGGAGGCTAAGAGGCCTCGAGGTTCAGG
Source organism: Nicotiana attenuata (assembly GCF_001879085.1). Taxonomy (NCBI): domain Eukaryota; kingdom Viridiplantae; phylum Streptophyta; class Magnoliopsida; order Solanales; family Solanaceae; genus Nicotiana; species Nicotiana attenuata. Next base: position 340,431 of record NW_017670976.1, on the reverse strand, counting down.
TAGTTTCAGTGGTGCTCCGTCTAGGGGCCAGTTCCAGCACAGCAGAGGTCGTTCCTTCAGACCTCCTCAGTCAGGTCGTTCAGATTCCAGTGGGGCTTCGTCAGGCCGTGGTCATCAGGGTCATCAGCAAAGCCAGCCTGCACTGGGTGCCCTTCCAGCTCAGAGCTCTGCTCCTGCTTCTTCAGCCCAGGGTTCATCTGCAGCGAGGGGTTCCCATCAGTCCCCTTCTCCAGCTCTGGGTCGTTGCTACGAGTGCGGTGAGTTGGGTCATATGAGGAGACAGTGTCCCCGGTTCCGTAGTAGACAGTCTTAGCAGAGGGATCAGCCCTCATCTTCTGCTCCTGTTTCTTCAGCACCCACTCAGTCAGCTAGGAGTGGAGGTCAGGTAGCCAGAGGTCACCCCAGGGGTGAGGACCGTACTGGCGGTGGTCAGGCTCGATTCTATGCTCTTCCGGATAGGAAAGACGCCAGTGCATCAGATGCAGTCATCACAGGTATTATCTCAGTCTGCCACAGGGATGCCTCTGTCTTATTTGATCCCGGATCTACCTACTCCTATGTATCTTCATATTTTGCTCATTATTTGGGTACGACCCGTGGTTGTCTTGCCTTGCCTGTGCATGTATCTACCCCGGTGGGTGATACTGTTATTGTGGATCACGTATATCGATCCTGTCTTGNATGATAGTGCTTTTATGTTACGAGCAAGTTTGAATGAAGTAATAGAACATATCTGTGCATTTGGTTGAGGTCCCGAGGGCCTCGGGGTGAATTCGGGTGGTTAAACGAGAGTTTTGAGGTGTATTGCAGGTCAGATTTTTCTGTCATCTGGTGTTTCCGCTTCTGTGGAAATGGACCGCAGAAGCGGGTACGTGGTCGCAGAAGCGGTCGTGGCCGGCTAGGGAAATTCCGCAGATGCGGAAGGTAGCTCGCACCAGCGGGTCCGCATAAGCGGACAAGGTGCCGCAGAAGCGGTTTTGAGGGAACCGCAGAAGCGGACTTCGCGTCGCATAAGCGAAGTCCGGGCTTCTAAGTGAAAACCGCTTAAGCAGGAATGTGGCCGCAGAAGCGGTCCCGATCGCTGGGCGACAGAAGGGTTTTAAAATAATATTTCATCCGCGACCCTTTCATATTTTTCCTCCATTGTTGACGTTCTTAAGAGCTTTGAACAAGGAAATTCGAGGGTTTTGACTGAGAATCACTTGGAGGTAAGTTCCTTGGCCTAAATATTCGAATTTATGGTAGAAATTACATGTAAATTGTAGAAAATTCATCAAAAACGGGTCAAGCTAGGGCTTGGAAAGCTGTGATGTAAAAATGGAATTTGGAGGGTCAAACGAGCTCCGATTTTGGTAAACTTTATATGCACGGACTCGTGGCGAGACGAGGAATCCGTTGGTGTGATTTTCGAAATTTTTCGAGAAGTGGGCCCGGGGCTCGGGTTTTGCCAACTTCGTAAATTTTAGTACTTTTCGAGTATTTTTGATTGGGTTATGTTTCTTTAACCCATATTTATGTATTCTTTGTGATTTTGACTAGATTCGACGCGCGAGGAGGTCGATACGAAAGGAAAAGGCATTGCGGACCATTCTACAGCCGGATAGAGGTGAGTAGTTGGTGTATATGATGGCCTGAGGGTTTGAAACCCCGGCTTATCACATTGTGACGCTATTGTAGGGCGTGACCCGCACCCCATGGCAGGTGCGGGATTAGTTATGACTGGGGATTGAGACTTAGTCCATCCCGAACAAGAATATTTCTATATTGGCGACTGATACGCACCCCGTATTGAATATATCTGGGCTTATTGCCGTGTTTGGGGCCTTGTGCCGATCTGTAGCATCCTTAGAGGATGATTGTTATTGTGATAGCATGCTTTGTATAATCATTGATCTCAGTCCTGTATTTAATCACTGTTATGAAACGCTAAGTCACTTTTCCTGAAAGTTAAATATCTAAAGTATATCCTTCTTAACAAATTTGAAATTGGGAAATTAATTGAATCTGTTACGTGACTCATATGCATATTGTGGACTGAGTATGGATCGGGCGGCACGCCGCAACGAATGATATGATTATATTGCGCTTGGGCTGAAGGAGCCCCTCCGGAGTTTGTACACACCCCCAGTGAGCGCCGTCGACGTTAAATGGATCGGGCTGTACGCCACAGCGTGTTCATGTGCATTGCATTGCATCCTTACATTTTACTTGACTGTATTATTTGAAGTTGTTTTGCTGTTGGATCATAGTAAGGTGTAGGACTGTTAGTTTTAGCTTTGCTTTGTGGCATTTCGTGGATTTCGTATCTTCAGACATTTTATATGCTTATTACTCACTGAGGATATGCTTTCAAACAAGTAGAGTGAGGATAGATAGTAAAAATGCCCCTAAGGGTCTCAACAAGTCAGCACGAGGCCCCAAACATGGCATACAGCCTAAAATATAATGACATCAAACAATTAACTATCGAATACGCATTAAAGTATTCATTCGGGAAGGACTAGGTCATAATCCCCAGCGGTGCTCTACCCCACGCTCGTTATCTAGCGTGTAAGTAACTTCAAAGTAACACAACGATGTGTAATCCGGGGTTTCAAACCCTCAGAACAGCATTTACAATCATTACTTACCTCGATCCGGTCCAAGCTCTAGCCCGCGATGCCTCGCCCGCACGAATCGACCTCCGGATGCTCCAAATCTAGCCACAATCAGTACATAATCATTAAAATATGCTAAGGGAGTGAAGCCCACTCGAAAATATCCAATTTAACATCAAAATCCTGAAATTGCTCAAACCCGGCCCCCAGGCCCACGCTTCGAAATTCGACGAAACTCACAAAATCCGACAACCCATTCAACCACGAGTCCAACCATACCAAAATTACTAAATTCCGATAACAATTCGGCCTCCAAATCTTCAAATCTTATATTTAAATCCCTAGGTCCAAATCCCCAATTTACACCTCAAGAACATGTAATCTAGTCGGATTATTCGATGATAATTCAATATTATGGAGTAGAAATAATCACAAGTGACTTACCTCAAGATTTTCCATGATTTCTTGCTCAAAAATCGCCCCAAGCCGTGTTCTTTCACCAAAAAAAAAAGGTCAAAAATGAGCAGAAAACGCAGCAGCTTTATTAAGCCTATTCTGGTCGCTAAAACCCAAATCTGGTCGCTAAAAGGTGCACACCAGACCTGATGCACCAGCAATCTTTAATTTCACTAAAAAGGCTCTAACTCCATCATACAAACTCGGAATTCGATGATTCTTGTTCCTATTAGTCACAAATAATGATACGAACATAGTCCTTCAATCGAAACTCAATTCGGAGCTCGTTTGCTCAGTGCGATATCCATTTCGCTCGTTAAACAATTACTCATGATTCGCGTCAAAAACCCAATCGCGACTTCATGAAATTAGACCAAACTTTCCAGATCACTCCTATAATTCATTATCAAAATTCCGGAAGTCTCAAAATTAAATTTCGATCTCTAGAACTAAAAATGGACCTTTGGATCATTACATGCTTATAATCAAAATGCCAAAAATCTTTCAAAAACTCTTCCAAAACATATCCGAGCCTCGTGGGACCCCGACAAAACATGCCAACATACCCCATAACATAATTGAAACTTGTTCCAACCTTCGGAACGCTCAAAACAACATCAAAACATCAAATCACCCTCGAATTCAAGCCTAAGAATTCCAAAACTTCCGAAATCCGAATTCGATCAAAAAGTCGACCAAACGACGTCCGAATGACCTGAAATTTTGCACACACATCACAAATGACATAACGAAGCTACAGCAACTCTCGGAATTCCATTCCGACCCTCGGATCAAAATCTCACCTATCAACCGGAATTCGCCAAATTACTAACTTTGCCAATTCAAGCCAAATCCCTCCACGGACTTCCAAAATGCATTCCGATCGCGCTGCTAAGTCATAAATCACCCAACGAAGCTAACCAAATCATAAAAATTTCGTTCCGAGCTCATATACAAATGAGTCAACTCTTGGTCAAACCTTTCAAATTCAAAGCTTTCAACAGAGACTGTTCCTTCAAATTTCATCCCGATTCTCCTGAAAACCAAAACCAACGATCTACATCAGTCATAATACATTATACGGGGCAAGTCATGCCCGGGAACTGGCGATCAAACTGCAAAAGCTCAAAACGACTGGTCGGGTCATTACAATATCAGCAATATGACGTTACACCAACAATTCCTAATACAGCCATTCTTGACACTCATAAGGGACTGTAAATTTGGAGTAAATGAATGCCTAAAATATATAATTGAATAACTTTGATTTTATAAACATATATACTAATTTTATAGCTAAACATTTGTGTCCACAAGTACATATCAAGAAGTTTAATTAAATGTCGTTGTAGTTGCACGCTTTATTTTCTCAATCATGTCATAAACTAATGTCCATATTATCTTGAATTCCTGATACTCTGGTAAAATATACATTATAAGACGGTATTGATTTGATGTATTCTAGTAATTTCACTTTTGACCAAACCATAAAAGCAACTTGTATCCTAGGTTAGCATACCTATTTTTATTCAAAATATTTATAGTTTTCATACTTAGAGGATTAATCTTTTATAAACAGCGTTTACATCCCAAACAATAATGACAAAAGGATTATTAGTTTGTTAAAAAGATGAAGAACCTTGTCATGTTACAAAGCGTAGTTGCTGCAAAGTACAAATCAAGGTAGGAGAAAAAAACTTAATGATTTAATCTGAAATTTTGGGTAGAACAAGCAGGCAGGTACAAACACAAAAAAACTATAAGCACAAACCACTAATAATACAAACGCAGAAGTTAAATAATTCAAAATGATTAAAAGCCAAAAAAAGTTGAAGAATGGTGAGTTTAAATAAGCTGGACCCATTAATAAACAACAAAATTAATTTTTTTGACTTTGCTGGACACAATCATCAGTTCAATAAGAACACATGAAGGCATCTAATTTAGTGATCACTATCAGAAAGTAAATGTGCAAAATGATTCACGATATTAGCCTGTAGAAGTAGAACATGAATTTTCTATCCTATCAGTCCGTAAAGCTGGAAAATGTAAGAGCAAAGATCAGACATCATTGGCAGACCTAAGTAATTAACTTATAGATTGTGCTGTAAATGCTATAAAGTATAGGTATTGCATCAGTACCACGATTGAGATACAGTTCACTCAACTGGTATGCCTTTTTGACAAAGCAAAAAAAAAATGCAATATCATTCACAAAACTTATACATAAAACTAACATCTCATGGATATTAAAGTGTGAAGAATACGTAAATGCAAATACTTAAACCACTCATAACACATCAGTTCTAAAATAATCCTACTACATGGTAACAATCGGCAACTTTTGTAACTTAGAGAATAACTAAGAGGAATTGCCCTTGCTTTCACTGAACAATGGAGGAAAATTACAAATTTATATCTCTCTTAGGTGAGAATTATTGTATTGAAAATGGTAAGAATATTGGCAAAAGAATAAAGTAATGAGATCTCCAAAACAAATAGTGGCTGCCCAAAAGTTTTTATGGTGAAATATGAGATTTGCAAGTATGTTTATGTAACTATTAACTTTGTTCGTTCTTTTTTCCTGTAGCTACACCAGAAAATCATCATAATTCACAAAACAAATAAGCATCGGACAAAATATTTCACGTTTATGTTTATAGGGAAAAAGAAGCAAGACAATGACTCATAACAGGTGTCACGACCCCAATCCCGGTCGTGATGGCGCCCAACACTAATGCTAGGCAAGCCCGACCAATTAAATACTCTCAACCCAAATACGCAATCCGTTAACAATTAATACGATTAAAATAGCAATTATCAAGATTCCAATTCGAATCTAAATAAAATAGTACGAAAAAAAATAATGAATATCCAAACATTCCCCAATAGATCTGGAGTCACGAGTCTAGAGCCTCTAGATGTAACAGAGTAATATATCCATAGTAATAAAGAAGTCTAGGATATGGAAAGATAAATGAAATAAAGGGGAGGAGTCGGGTCCTGCGGACGTCAGGCAGCTACCTCAACAACTCCTGAAAATAAACTTCACGAAAACAGCAAACAGCTCCACTAAGTCTCCAGAGCACCTGAATCTGCACACATGGTGCAGGGAGTAAAGTGAGTACTTCCAACTCCGTGAGTAATAAACATATATAATGGCTGAAAGTAAGAAATTCCGAAATATTACAATATAAAGCTATAATAATTCAGCACATAAAACGGTGGAACAACAACAATACCAAGACAAGTAAGACAAATAGGTATGAATGCATGAATGCAATGTAATGCACATGACCGATGCGGCGCGCATCCCGATCCATTTAGGTACCCGCGCTCACTGTGGGGGTTCAGACTCCGGAGGGGCTCCTACAGCCCAAGCGCAATATCATCTTAGCATTCGCTGCGGCGTGCAGCCCGATCCACACTCAGTCTAGATATATGTACGCATGCAAGCCACTCGGGCACAGTCAAATTGTTCATTTTAGTTTCAATTATTAGGAATTATAGAGCTAAGTGTTTAAACCTTTATTTATTTACTAAATATTTCGAGGGAGTGTCTAACTCATGACTGATATCATGAAATATGCTAAGCATCATGGAAGCAGTGATAAGGATCCCTGAAGGATGCAAATGATAGGCACAAAGCCCCAAACATATTCATAAAATCCAAGTAGGATGATTACCAAACAGTTTCTAGTCAGGAACACAGTACGAACATCAATCGGAACGGACTAGGTCACAAATCCCCAGTCACAATCGATCCCGCACTCGTCATAGAGTACGTGTCTCGCCTCAATATAGCGTCACAATGTGATATACCGGGGTTTCAAACCCTCAGGTCATCATCTACATCTATTACTCACCTCAAGCCGGCCACAAGTCTAGCTCGGTATGCCTTTGCCTTTCGAATCAACCTCTTCGCACGCCGAATCTGATTAAAACCACAACGAATATATTACAATAGGCTAAAGAAATATAACCCAATCGAAAAGACTCGAAAAACACCGAAATTCACTAAGTTGGCAAAACCCGAGCCCCGGGCCCACTTCTCGAAAAATTACGAAATTTACATTACTGGATTCCTCGTCTCGCCACGAGTCTACACATACCAATTTTACCAAATTCGAAGTTCAAATGCCCTTTCAAAATCCGTTTTTACATCACAGCTTTCCAAGCCCTAGCTTGACCTATTTTTGATGAATTTTCCACAATTTACATGTAATTTCTACCATAAACTCGAATAATTAGTCCAAGAGACTTACCTCCAATTGATTCTCAGTCAAACCCTCGAAAATTCTCGCCCAAAGCTCTCCAAGTCGCTTAAAAATGGTGGAAACTACCTCTTGCTCGCGGAAGAAATATAATATTTTAAACCCTTCTGTCAATAGTTGATTCCGCTTCTGCGGTCCCGTTTCTGCTTATGCGGGACCGCTTCTGAGGTCAGAAGTCCGCTTAAGCGGTTTTTCATTAAAGTTACAATTTCCGCTTTTGCGTCCCAAAATCCGCTTCTGCGGATCACCCAGTACCGCTTCTGCGGTTAAGAGTCCGCTCCTGCGGACTCGCTTTTGCGAACTATATTTCGCTTTTGCGGAATCTCCTCACCAGGCCACGAACCGCTTCTGCTCTCCTTCACCCGCTTCTGCAGAACCATTTCTGCGGTCCATTTCCGCAGAAGCGGAAATACCAGATGACAGCAACAATAGACCTGAAGCAAACTTCAAAACTCTCGTTCAACCACCCGAATTCACCCCGAGGCCCCCGGGACCTCAACCAAAAACACCGATACATCCTAAAACCTCATTCAAACGTGTTCTCATCCTCAAAACACATCAAACAACGCTAAAACCATCAAATCACATCGAATTCAAGCCTAAGTTTCTTAAAAACTTCCGAATTACGCATTCGATCAAAAACCCGACCAAAACACCTCCGAATGACCTGAAATTTTGTACACATATCCAAAATCACCTAACGGAGCTACTGCAACTCTCGGAATTCCATTCCGACCCTCGGATCAAAATCTCTCCTATCCACCGAAATTTGCCAAAACGCCAACTTTGCCAATTCAAGCCTAATTCTACTCCGAACCTCCAAAATCACTTCTGATCGCGCTCCTAAGTCACAAATCACCTCCCGAAGCTAACCGAATCACCGGAATTCACATCCGAGCCTTCTAACTAATAAGTCAACGTTCGGTTGACTTTTCCAAACCATACCTTCCTTAAAGAGACTAAGTGTCTCATTTCCTATCCAAACCAATTCAATTCAACTCTAACTCGCCCGTTGCTGATAATAAAACATGAAAGAGCAATAAATGGGGGAAACGGGGCTGTAATACATGAGACGACGGGTTGGGTCATCACAACAGGCTTAAGTATTACATGATGGATCGCCAGCTTCCTTGAATGCATAGAAAAACTGATCCCATGTTCCAAACACTGAAGGTATACAAAAGATAACAATACTAACCAATACAGTTAATATACAACGCGATGCGCACAATTTCAGGTTTAACTGAATCTCAGGACTTTAGTGCGACTCAAAGGCAATTTGCCCAACGAAAATCATATATAACAGAACAGTAGTTCGGAAATATGTTTGTGGGCTCTTGTCAGTTTATCTAGCTATAACTTAAATTGTGTTAGCATAGTTCGCTTAAGGGATACATAATCTATATCTTAATTTCAATCCTGCTAGACTACTGCTCAATCATTTAGGAAGTGGAAACTACTGTCTGTCGTCCTAATATTCTAAAGTCCAGGACTCTAGTTTATAAATTTATTGGAGTACAAAAATGCAGTTCCTTCGGTGCTCCTAATTAGCTTTCCACCTCCTAGTATAATTCTGTTTTGTCGCTTTAGTTTCTGCCATCTTATAGTATAATTCAAAATGTGGAAGACGGAGATGGAGTAGCAAATACTTTATTATGACGCAGAAGTTATGCTCAATCGGAAANCTATCAGGCGGCATGCCCGAAGATCAGCTGGAACACATCGGGATAATCCCGTACCACTGGAACTGAGTCAACAGAAGGGGTATCAACACTAACATCTCTCACATAAGCCAAATACGCGGCACACCCCTTCTCAACCATGCGCTGAGCTTTAAGAAAAGAGATAACTCTACTGGGAGTGTGATCTAAAGTACCACTCCACTCAACACACGGAATACCTGGTATAGCCAGCGTCACGGTCTTGGCGTGACAATCAAGAATAGCAAAATGGGGCGACAACCAGTCCATGCCCAAAATAATGTCAAAATCCACCATACCGAGTAATAATAAGTCTGCTCTGGTCTCAAAACCACGAATAGTAACCAAACATGACCGATAAACGCGGTCCACAACAAGAGAATCTCCCACGGGAGTAGAAACATAAATGGGGGCACTCAAAGAGTCCCGAGGCACACCCAAATGAGGAGCAAAGTAAGAAGACACATAAGAGTAAGTAGAGCCCGGATCGAATAGAACCGATGCCTCTCTGTGACAAACTAGAATAATACCTGTAATGATGGAGTCGGAGGCAACAACCTCAGTACGAGCAGGAATAGCATAATATTTGGCCTGGCCCCTCTCTCGAGGGCGACCTCTATCCCCTCGACCTCCGCCCCTAGCCGGCTGGGCAGGTGGGGTAGCTGCTGGAGCTGTGATCATGGCCTGAGAACTCTGAGGATCACGCTGCGGCTGAGCAGTCTGAAGATGCACCCCTACCAAGTCTGGGGCAGTCCCTAACCATGTGGCGTGTATCACCACACTCAAAACAAGCTCTGGGAGGACGCGGTGGCTGTGACTAGGCCTGCTGGGCTGACCTCTGGAAGCACCCCGCGCAGGAGGCGCGCTAGAAACTGGAGGTGCATAATAAGGCTCCTGAGGTGGAGGTGGAGCTGGAGTACATGCTGGAAGAGCTGAATGTACAGGGCGACCCGCACCCTACCATAACGACCTGGTGATGGGGTACGGGCACCAGAGTAGTGACCCGACTCTCGAGACCTCTTGGCCTCCCTCTCTCCTTGCTCCCTGGTGAGCATACCCTCAATCCTCCTAGCAATGCTCACTGCCTGCTGATAAGGAATGTCCATCTCCAACTCTCGAGCCATGCTAGACCTGATGGGCGGAATAAGGCCCTCAATGAACCTGCGAACTCTCTCGAGAACTGTAGCAACCAAAGCCGGTGCGTGCCTGGCCATCCTGGTATAACGGATGGCATACTCTGAAACTGTCATAGCCCCCTGGCGCAAGTGCTCAAACTCTGCGCGCCATGAATCTCTGAGGCTCCGTGGAACAAACTCTCTCATAAATATGTCCGAGAGCTGGGTCCAAGTCAGTGAAGCAGCCTCGACTGGACTGTCTATCTCATAAGTGCGCCACCAGTCATAGGCGGCTCCCCGAAGCTGAAAAGCAGTGAAATAAACCCCGCCGGACTCCACTATGCCCATAGTGCGAAGAATACGATGACACTCCTCTAGAAATCCCAAGGCATCGTCTGATGCTAATCCACTGAACACTGGGGGATCATACTTCTTGAACCTCTCAAGTCTGCGCTGCTCGTCCTCTGAAGCAGCTGACTCATCCTCGGGCTGAACTGGCGCTGCAGGCGGTGCCGGAATAATCTCGGGAGCCTGCTCAACCTGCACTCGCTGCTCAGGAGTGCGGACAGCGGGAGTTTGTGCTCCTCCCCCGGCCTGGGATGTGGCTGCAGCAATGGGAAGCAACCCCGCCTGAGCCAAGGTGGTCTACATGCTCATGAACTGAGCCAAAGTCTCCTGGAGCGCTGGAGTAGTAGTGGCAGTAGTAGGTGTGCCAGGTGCCTGGGCTTCGGCTGGATCTGCTGGTGGTACCTCGGCGGCAGCTCGCGCAGGTGCTCTGGCTGCACCGCGTGCGCGTCCTCGACCTCTCCCTCGGCCCCGGCCTCTGACGGCTGCAGGAGGGGGCGCGGGTGCCTGATCATCACGAGTAGCACGTGTCCTCACCATCTGTGAGAGAATAGAAGTCAGAAGTTTAGAATTGATGTTCGAAATATCGCACGACAAGGGGTTCAAATGAAATGAAGATTCTCCTAAACAGTTACATAGCCTCTCGTAGATAAGTACAAACGTCTCCGTACCGATCAGCGAGACTCTAATAAACCGGCCTGTGTTCCGTGACTCCTATGAACCTAGAGCTCTGATACCAACTTGTCACGACCCTAGTTCACCAACCGTGAACATGTCATGACGGCACCTGGTCCCCATAACCAGGTAAGCCTAACATTTGCGGAAATATAATAATTGCGGAAAAATAGAGAAAATCAAATCAAATATCTAAAGGAAACTATACTGAATGCCGCTTGGCAAGTACAACTCAATATCACAAGTCTAAAACAATTCCCAAAACCTGGAAACTCACGGGCAACACAGGCTACAGAAGTGTATAGTAAAGGTTCCAAACTCCAGAATTTTCTAACAACCGAAAGAAGGAAAAACTAAGTACTAAAGATAGAATAAGAGGGAGACTCGTCGGTCTGCGGACGCAGCAGATCTACCTCGAAGTCTCCGTAGTCCTCCTGCCTCACTGATAGTGCGCCTGAGTAGAGCTACCTGGATGATCTGCACATGAAAAACATGCGCAGGAAGGGCATGAGTACACCACAGCGGTACTCAGTAAGTGCCAAGCCTAACCTCGGTTGGGTAGTGACGAGGAAGGTCAGGGCCATACTGAGACAAAATATAGTGACAGAAATAATAAAGACAACAGTGAAATAAGACAGGTTAAGCAAGGCAATAGCAAATACACAAGAACGGAACAACCACAGACTAAGTACAGCTCAATACCAATGGTAAATGAGGATCTCCTAGGATACCGTCCTGTAGTCCTTTTCTCAACTGTCCAGTGGATCTCCCGGGATACCGTCCCGTAGTCCATCATATGTGTATATCTGAAGGATCTCCCGGGATACCGTCCCGTAGTCCAACTATCAATGTGCAGGGGGGGATCTATCGGGAATCTAACCCGCAGTCCCAAAGTAAAAGTGCAGGGGGATCTACCGGGAATCGAACCCGTAGTCCCAAAGTAAACAAACAAGGGGGGAGCTACCGGAATCCCACATCCGTAGTCCCAATGTAAATGCGTAACCACAACCAGAAGATATTCAGAAATGAAGTACAAAAGACAAACATCAGGTAGTACTAGCCTAGCATGCTTCACGTAGTGCAGTCAACGCAACTTAAATAATTAGGCAAGTTAAATCAACTAAACATGCTTTTCTAATCTAACACAGGTTATAACTGCAAGTAAAACAAGGCAAATATGAAGGAAACTCAGTCTCAATATCTTAAGTAAAAATCGGATTTTTCAACAATTAGCTCAAGTACGCGCTCATTACCTCACGTACAAGGCACTCAATTACCACATATCATATCCTAAGGGGAAAGGTCCCCCACACAAGGTTAGACAAGCCACTTACCTCGAATCGGCACCAAAATCAACTCGAAATCACACTTTTGCCACGAGTATCTGACTCCAAATGGCCCAAATCTATTCAATTCAATTACATATCATAAGTAATATTGCAAACAACTGATTCCACTATTAAATTTAAAGCTAGGACGCGAAAATAGGTAAAATAACCAAAACGCCCCTCAAGACAACGTCTCGGAATCGAATAATTTTCACATTTTTAGAACCCTCGTACTCTCACGAGTCTAACCATATAAAAATCTCCCAAATCGGAGGTCAATTGCCCACTCAAAACTCAATAATTAGGTCTATGAAGTTTCTTCCAATTTTCCCCAATTTTGACCTTGAATTCGAATTCTAATGGTGGATTTAACTATATATTGATGGAATACAACTAAATAGGGTCAAGAAAACATTACCCAGTGATTTTCTCTTCAAAATCAACCCAAAATCGCCTTCTCCCGAGCTCCCAATTGATTTTCAAACTTATGAAACTAAACCCTCGAAATTGATATTTCTGAACAGTCATTTCCGCTTCTGCGGACCACGAACCGCTTCTGCGGTTTTTCACTTAAGGCGAGACTCCACTTCTGCGGTACAAATCCCGCTTCTGCAGTCCCGCTTATGCGGAGGAAGGGACCGCTTCTGCGGTTCCTGCGGAGATGCCTGGAATCGCTTCTGCGATGAAGAAGCCACTTCTGTGGCTACGTTTCTGCGGTTCCCAAGCCGCAGAAGCGGAAATACCAGAAGACTCAAAATCTGCTGCTGCACACTTTAGAATTTCTTCCCGTCGACCATCTGAAATCATCCCGAGGCCCCCGGGACCTCAATCAAAAGCACCAATACCACCTAATACCTTATTCAAACTTGCACTAATCTTTAAAACACCTAAAACAACACCGGAAACCCGATTAAATCAAAGATTCAAGCCTAAGAACTACAAGTTTCTTCCAAATACGCTTTCGATCAAAAACCTAACCAAAACACGTCCGAATGACCTGAAATTTTGCACACACATCGCAAATGACATGACGGAGCTACTGCAACTTCCGGAATTCCAATCTGACCCTCGGATCAAAAACTCACTATCGGACCGGAAACTTCAAAAATTCAAACTTCGGCATTTCCAGCCTAAATGAGCTACGAGCCTCCAAAATACATTCCGAACACGCTCCCAACCCCGTAATCACCTAACGGAGCTAACAGAACCATCGAATTTCCATTCCGAGGTCGTCTTCACACTGTTCCGATTACGGACCATTTTCCAACTCTTAAGCTCTCATTTAGGGACTAAGTGTCCCAAAATACTCCGAATAGCAACACCGAACGTCCCGGCAAACCAAAATAGCAGAAATGAACTTAGGGAAAGCAGTTAATGGGGGATCAGGGCGTAAATTCCAAAAACGACCGGCCGGGTCGTTACACCAATGTTATCAAAGGCGCGCTAAAGCCCTAAAGCGAGGCTCAAAACACGTTGAGCGCTTCACCTCGCTTAAATGCAAATGCTTAAAGTGTGAAGAATACCTAAATGCAAATGCTTAAACCACTCATAACACATCAGTTGTTAAATAATCCTACTACATGGTAACGATCGGCAACTTTTGTAATTTAGAGAATAACTAAGAGGAATTGCCCTTGCTTTCACTGAACAATGGAGGAAAATTACAAATTTATATCTCTCTTAGGTGAGAATTATTGTATTGAAAATGGTAAGAATATTGGCAAAAGAATAAAGTAATGAGATATCCAAAACAAATAGTGGCTGCCCAAAAGTTTTCATGGTAAAATATGAGATTTGCAAGTAAGCTTAACAACACCAATAACATCACTAAATGGTGAACAATACAGTTAATATACAACGCGATGCGCACAATTTCAGGTTTAACTGAGTCTCAGGACTTTAGTGCGACTCAAAGGCAATTTGCCCAACGAAAATCATATATAACAGAACAGTAGTTCGGAAATATGTCGTATTTGGAAGCATTGAACACAGTCTGCTTCAAGAAATAGTGCATAAAAGTTCATACCATTATTATCCGAACAATATTTCGGCTGTTTCTGCTTCAAGGTGTTCATCCGATTTTTTCTTGCGAGCTTCTTCTCCTCTTCCATGTCAAATTTGAGCAGAAACTGTCTTAGGTCTGAGAAGTTGTAAAGTCGTATCATTACAGTAGACGAAACAGGGGCATATACTGCGCCTCTTTTTCGCTTTTAATGGGGCATTTTTAATTCATCTAATTTTTTTAAGTAAATCAATATTTTAATATAAATCCAAGTATTTTCTTTTTCCAGATCGATAATATTGAACTTCAGTTTTGGTATGTAACACAACGTAAATAGAATTACATTTGTCTACTTATTTTGAGGAGAAACCAATAGAGTATTTTAAAAAGTTGGGTTTCTTTTGCTTTATCCGATATACCTTGACATTTACTTCTGCTAATAGGTGTTTCCCATATTATTTTCAAATCAATTGCGTTTAAACATGGGACGATAGTCTAATTTATTTATATATTATTTGAAATTGAGCAATTTAGTTCTTGTTTAGACTCTTGGTCAAATATTAACCCCTCTTACTGGCACGAAAAGATTTTGTTGTTGCCTTGATCACTAACGGGATACGAACCTGAGGGCGGGGGCGGATGTAGGCTACCGTCTATGGGTTCAAATGAACCCAAACTTTTAACGCGGAGTAAAAATTTATATGTAAAAATTCATTAAAATTGAAAAAATAATAGATATCAACCAATAACTTTAAAAATATAATAGGTTTGAACCCATAGAATTTAAATCTTGGATCCGCCTCTGCCTGAGGGTATTTTTAAACTCATAATGAAAAGGTGAACAGTAAATTTGTGGTTTCGTCGAGCAAGTATGAGATAATTTGCTAGAAAGGATATATATACACACACTCGCGCGCACACGCGAATAAAAATTTTTAATAAAGGGGTGAAAAATGCAATAATCATTTAAATGCTTCAATTTAATATCATAACTAACAGTTATTTGTAGATAGTATTTTTTTTGCTTATGTTCCTTTCTGACACTTTGGTTGGTTCGTTACGACCAAAAACTCTTTTTATCGACAATGATATCCCTCTAGACCATGCAACATATGATTTTTCATATGAGAAAATATGTTGCGGTAAAATGTTGTCCAATATTTGAAAAATATGATATTCCTTTAACTTATCTTTAATATGAGAAGCTAAACGTTTCTCCTCTGGTCCCGGACTCGCAGTAGTGACCCTTGCTTCGCTGTCCGGGACTTTTCTGGTCTCTTCTGCTCCAGTCCCGGTCTCGCGAATTGACCCTGGCTTTGCTGTCCAAGATCTTTTTTGGTGTCTTATGCTCCGGTCCCGGTTTCGCAAACTGACCCTCGCTTCGCTGCTTCATTAACAAATTTGCTGCCCAAAATGACTCAATATTAACATTTTCTCTAATTTTATTTACGTTTAAATTGTTTGCATTTTTTTTCTTTAGTCTACCTCGTTTGTAATGTTAAAATTTAAAGGTTATATGTACACTAATTAATGAAATAAATTTTAGCCCCAAATAAGCAGCCAAAGAACCAACCTTTGTCAAGACCCTAACCTTTAAAGTAGTGAAAAAAAACTCTCCTGGACGTAGTTGCAAAATTTGAAAATCATTTGGTAGAACATGGGCTTCAAGAATCAAGATAATTTATTTTGATAAGGCAAAACATCCCAGTATAGCAGGACCAACGGCCAAAACAGAGTCAAAGAGTCTGTGACGCAAATCCTTCAAATGATCAAACAGAGTCATTTCTTTATCGTTGGGTATGAATTCTTTTCTGGGGTAAAACAATACTCCCTTCAGTGTCTTTTTTCATTGTGTTGTGAACCGATGAAAATGTAACAGTGATATAAGCAAAAGTAACCAACAATGGCAAGTAGCCTCTTCACTAATTAACAATTAAATGGAGAAGTAAATTGAATGGACTTCTTATGTATATGAATAGGGAAATATTAATAACAGAAAGGACCATGAAAAGTTTTAAATAGCTAGGTTTGACATTGCTGTATTAGGCATATTCTTCAAACATATTGGTATAATTTAGCAGCCCCCAGGTCGAGTAGGGTCAGTGACTTTTGGCGTTCCATTACCGTATCTCCTTTAACAGGCATGCTTCTTTGCAATAATATGGAGACATCGAGCAGAATTTGGTTTCTAAGATTCAATACATTTCTCAATAAGAGCTGAAAGTTATGGAGAAAAAACTATTTTTAGTTTTCATTAAGCTAAGAAAGCGAATCATGTATATGCTTACCTAATCAAGCTTTTTAAGATAATGTTACTCATGAAAAGCACCCCTGAGATGGAAAAGAAAACAAAGACATGGGTGCTATTTGTAGTTTCTTCCAGCTTAGAAGCATATTTGTCTGTTGGTTTGGAAACAAATTGAAGTAGTCTTCTGTACTTAGACCTCTATGTTCGGTGTATGTCCAAAGTTATTGTATGGAACAGCAAGTGTTTTCTCGTAGTTTTCTATTCAGATACTGACTATTTACTGAAATATAATTACATAAACAGTAATGCGAGTTCTAATAACAAAAAGGACCATGAAAAGTTTTAAATATCTTGTCCACTGAAATCTCCACATTAAGTAAAACTGAAAAGTTAAACAGGAGAAGAAAGGTAAAATGATTCAAATATACTGTTCTTAACTAATAAGAGTACTAATAATATACTAAATTAACTCATAAAATAGTTCTTGATTTCTCCAACTGTAACATTCCCAAACACCTTATGTTGTTTTCTTCTTCTTAAATACTCTCTTCATTTTATTTCCTGGCAATTCTGCATTCGGATCTTCTTCAACCATTGTTGCGGCATTAGTTATACCTATCTTGGCAGGTGTATGTGCAATATCGGTTAAGTCGTTATCTTCAGTGAAATCCTGCATATATAAAATACAAAATTAGTGTAAATCAGTAATGAACAAATAGTTACTACAAATTTATTAATTTATGCCCTACAAATAATTTAATCAAAAGAATGAATAATCTAAAAAATATTAATACTGTGTTCATAGATTCCGAAAGGAAAAACAAAGTGAACATCTACAACTTTTAAAGTTATAAAAAAACTACTCCAAATCTGAAAATTTATTCAGAGAGAAATCCTTCAAGATATGTAAGTAGCTTTAATGTTAAAGGACAAAGTAGTTATGTATTTACCTCGCATTCCTTCTCTCGATCCAAGACTTGATTATTATTGAAGTCAGGTTCCTATCAAAAATTAATAAATAAATGAGTTTGAAATTATGATTCAAATTATGCAATGTAAAAGAAATTTGCAATCTAAATATGATATGAAGTTTGTGAACAAATATGACATACAGTTAAGTCATCTGAAGGTTGATCAGGACTATATTTGTTTATCAGTTACTCCTCATCCGTAAGCTTAACAACACTATAAACTTCCTTTTGCAGGTGAATGTTCTCTCTCTTGATAATAACCTTAAACATGAATTTTCCTTGGAGAATATTGTTCAGCTCTACTGGATAGGGATACTTATCAACAGCGCCAGTATTCTAGAATGAAATTTTGAGTTAGAATTTTGCAAATAACAAATATAAATTTAATTAGTTGATATACCTCAAGAAACCCTTCCTTCAATTCTTTTGCGGATTTGCCATGAGAAACATGATTTCACGGTCCCAGAGCAATAGGGAAACAGATCTAGTAGTATCCATTACCCTAACCTGAAGCTTGTACCTAAATGCACACTTGATTTGAGATATAAATGTAATATTTTGATGGATTAAGGAAATAGAGATGCTGCTTTTACCTAATAATTGCTGTGTAATCTTCATGTTTACATTTGGGGTTTGGGCATTGATAAATGTTTCGTAATTTATCCACCTTCTTTTGACACTTCTTGCAGCTGACGTACGACCATCCTTTTCCAAGTTCTAAATTTTCAATACTTGCGACAATCCAACATGGACCTTCCTGTTGAATAAATTGATAAGACAATTGTTGAATAAATTGATAAGACAAATGTAATGAAAAGAAATAGAGAATATGGTCTATCAGAATATCAAAGAAATAACATAAATGTAATTGAAGAATTTTTCATCTTCCAAATGAGGAAACACTCTTTCAAACC
Source organism: Nicotiana attenuata (assembly GCF_001879085.1). NCBI lineage: Eukaryota > Viridiplantae > Streptophyta > Magnoliopsida > Solanales > Solanaceae > Nicotiana > Nicotiana attenuata. The sequence goes on along the minus strand of NW_017670976.1, from coordinate 321,806 downwards.
ATAAAATAAGAGGACTAAAGGCCAAAAATAAAGTTGGAATGTAATGTAATGACATAAAAAAGATGGTCCATGTGGCGACTCATTGACATGAGGAAAGGATAGGTACCTCTATGATATGAATTAGGATTTAGAGGAACTGTGCCAACATGCCGTTGATCGCAAGCTAGGCCAATTAGTTTATATCAGTTAAGAGTTGAAATATAGATAAATTCAGCCATAATCAACTTTCTGATTGCGATGATTTTCTAGAAAAGTCGAATTGTTACTAAGGTGCGATTTTCTTTGCCTGTGGCTTGCTGCATTATACATGTAGGAGCATGAGGTTCTGAGATCATATGAGGTTTATGTAATAATATAGTATACCAGATGGTCTACTGGGGATTACAAATTACGCTAGGTAGTTGTTTATTAGGAATCTATCCCATTAAAGTTGACAAAGAAGATTTGAACTACTTCTAGTCTTTAATTTATTTGTGGGCTCTTGTCAGTTTATCTAGCTATAACTTAAATGGTGTTAGCATAGTTCACTTAAGGGATACATAATCTATATCTTAATTTCAATCCTGCTAGACTACTGCTCAATCATTTAGGAAGTGGAAACTACTGTCTGTAGTCCTAATATTCTAAAGTCTAGGACTCTAGTTTATAAATTTATTGGAGTACAAAAATGCAGTTCCTTCGGTGCTCCTAATTAGCTTTCCACCTCCTAGCATAATTCTGTGTTGTGGCTTTAGTTTCTGCCATCTTATAGTATAATTCAAAATGTGGAAGACGGAGATGGAGTAGCAAATAGTTTATTATGACGCAGAAGTTATGCTCAATCGGAAAAAATAAGGCCCTCTCATAAACAGAAGAAGAAACACATTACATAATATCCAAAGAGAAGTATCTATATAACCACTGGGACAGAAATTTTGGGCGGCAGATAGGGTAGGATGCCTCAAACCAATAACAGAGACCACCATAAGACCAATGTTATCAAAGGCGCGCTAAAGCCCTAAAGCGAGGCTGAAAACACGTTGAGCGCTTCGCCTCGCTTAACAGGAAGTGGAAACTACTGTCTGTCGTCCTAATATTCTAAAGTCCAGGACTCTAGTTTATAAATTTATTGGAGTACAAAAATGCAGTTGTTTAATTTAGCTAAAGATGTCCTGCAAGGTTTATGTGTCATAGCTAATTAGCTTGTATTTTAAAATAATACAGAAACAAAAATAGAACTTTGCCACTTCATATATCCGAGAATGCATGGGAGAAAAATATATTATATTGATTAAAGTATTGTACAATCCTATTTATATATAGTAATTACATAATAATAGGTATCTACTTCCCGAAGTGAGACACTAAACATGACTATCTCTACTTTTAGCGTTTGTAAATGCTCAACCCATTTTTAAAACCATAAAATAAGATAAACAAAGATGTGCATTTTTGCAACTTATTAAATGAAACACAAGTTAAATTAATACTACAGAAGTTAGTTCACTCACTTGCATGGACTCCACTAATTGGCCAATTGTTTTAACTTGAACAATGCCCTTCTCCAACTCATCAGAGACAGAGTAACTTTGTTGAGAGATGGTTTGAGGCAGCCTCTCGGAGTTATTATCCCGTACAGAAAGTAATCTGTATTTATGAATGACTAAAACAGTTAGATAAGTTATTTGGAAAATTTGATTAGAGTATAGAAGCAGTGAAATTTTATATAAATAAATCAATATATATATATATATATATATATATTGAACCGTATTTTAAATTCATCAGATTGAGGAAAATTTGGATTAATCCACAGCTTTGATGCATTCCAAGTATTGCGCACAGAACATGAATCTACAAAACAACGTTCGTGTAAGATATAATGAATAACTTTCGCAAAGTAATGTTAAATTCAGTAATTGTATTTTACCTTGATATTTATGGGCTTTTATGAGCTGCATAACAACAATAATAGGCTGGTTGTTAGCACTTAGCAGATGAGGTACAATTTCATCAACAAACTCGCCCCAAAATGTAGCAGACAACTTCTTCCTCCTGTCAAATAGAAATAAGAACGTAATTTTAGCATATGTAATTATCAAATCAATCCTTAATTAGTAGATGAATATTTATTCTTACTCGTCATCTTCTAGTTCAATATCCATAAACTTCCTAGAAATTCCACCTTGGTTTTGCGTATGTACCTCACTGAAATTGACAATTTCTCCAATGACATATAAAGAAAAAAAATTATTAAAATAAATAGTAGAAAAATTCATAATTAGAAATTTAACGTAAAAGTTATATTTACCAAATAATTCAGTCTCGTTCACGTCAACCTTATTTATCAATTGATCATATGGTCGCAAATCAAAGATATTCATTGGGAAAAGTGGATCAGTTGTTTCAGCCACTGTTGTCCGTTGAGTAAACGTCAGCCTCAACCTATGTTTCGTGGTGTTGAACTTCTCCTTATTATGACAAACGATAAAATTCGCCATATGATATAATCCAAGCTCAATAATTTGTGTTTTGAAAAGATGCAAAACTGACTTGCCAATAGAAGCACTTATCCGATCGCCCTACAAAAAAATCTATCTATAATAAAAAGCACATTACATTACATAACAGAGATTACAAATTTATAGTAATAGTAATTTATATTAACTCTAGTTTTAAACAGTAGAGTTGAACAAATTAATAAGTGACAGTAATAGAGCAAAAATTCCAGATTTGCAAGTTAAACAAAAGTTTAGAATTGAGAAAAAGATTCCTACTCAACTAATTCCTTGTATGAGCTCACATAAATTGGCTTTGTGCATCATAGCAAAACCACTAAAAGAGAGCATGACTAAGTTAAAATGACAGCTGCAGGAAGATACACTCCTTTAACATGTTGTGATAGAACGCCAAATTTATGGGGCAAGATTTTTTAACTTTATTTCTGGATAAGTGAATGGATTTCATAGAAGGCATCAAAAAGATCCAAAATTCAGAATTTTCAGAGCAAAAGAATAGAAAAAAAAAGAAGATAATTTTAGCTCTGTTACAAAAGATTAGAATGAAGACACTGGTATGATGTGTTTTATTAGAGCTAACATTGTCTTCTTTGGAACATAATCAAACACACCATGCCTAAATGTATTTTGGAACTTACCACATATAACATTGTTGTTTCATCTTGAGTTTTTGAAGTTGTGACTTCTGGTATAATTTTTCTTATTTATTTTTCTTGCTTTGATTACATGATTTTAGCCTCACCTATTTAATGTTATCATTTGAAATGTCTCCTTTGTTAAAGTGTTCTGAACTATTAACTAAAGTATTTGGCTTCCTTTTTAGGCCACATTATAATGTTGTTATGAAAGGAATTGAGGTTGGTGGTGAAGTTCTAGACATTCCCACAACCATCTTCGACGCGAAATACAGTATGACCATAATTGATTTAGATTTGCAAGTTGAGAAACAGAGAGAACAACTAATAAGTAAAAAAAAATTAATCAGATAAGTTATTTGGAATAATTAGTTGTATGATATAATCAAATAATAATTTCGAGGAGCAAAACAAATCTATCTATAATCATATAACAATTCCGAAAACCAAACAGAATTAGCAAGGTAAAAACAAATTTAAAAAACCTTTTCATCTTGTAGAACCAATTCAATCGAGAATATAGTGCCTGGATTAAAACGATCCGGTACTTCCCACAAACGGACAACACGAACTTTCAACTTCCATTGCATCTTCGAAATTGTTATATCCTTGATGAAATCAATGTGAGTAGCCATCTTTTGCATAAGCCGTAAGTTTTCTTGAAATCTTGATAGAAGAAGGAAGTTTAGAATTGAAGAACGTGTAGTTGTGGAAGAAATATAAACTCCTCCACGCTTGAGCAGTTGCTACCCAGTATACAATACGTGGGTTAAGCAGTTGAATCCATCGGCAATTTGGAGAGAAAATTTAGGTTAACTTGAAGGTAAAAAGTAATTACCTAATATTGTGGAGTAAAAGTTTTTAAAAATAAAATGATTTTATAATTTAAAAATATTTCTGTAACGACCCGACCCGTCGTTACGGGAGTTACCGACCCGTTTTCCCCGTTTTATGCTTCTATATGTTTCATTATATGTGTTTGGAAAATTTGAAGTAATTCGGATAGAGTTCGGTTGGAAATGAGACAATAAGTCTCTTTATGAAAAGGTTAGTTTGGAAAAGTCAATCGAATGTTGATTTATGAGTTAGAAGGCTCGGAATGGATTTCCGATGATTCGACTAGTTTCGGGGGATGATTTGTGACTTAGGAGCGCGATCGGAATTGAATTTGGAGGTCCGGTGTAGAATTAGGCTTGAATTGGCTAAGATTGGATTTTGGCGAATTCCGGATGGTAGGTGAGATTTTGATCCGAGGGTCGGAATGGAATTCCGAAAGTTGCAGTAGCTCCGTTAGGCGATTTTGGATATGCGCGCAAAGTTTCAGATCATTCGGAGGTGTTTAGGTCGGGTTTTAGATCAAATGTAAGTTTCGGAAGTTTTAGTTTAACTTAGGCTTGAATCCGTGGTAATTCGATGATTTTGGTGTTTATGATAGTGTTTTTATGTTATGAGCAAGTTTGAATGAAGTAATAGGACATATATGTGCATTTGGTTGAGGTCCCGAGGGCCTCGGGGTGAATTCGGGTGGTTAAACGAGAGTTTTGAGGTGTAATTGCAGGTCAGATTTTTCTATCATCTGGTGTTTCCGCTTCTGCGGAAATGGACCGAAGAAGCGGGTACGTGGTCGCAGAAGCGGTTGTGGCCGGCTAGGGAAAATCCCGCAGATGCGGAAGGTAGCTCGCACCAGCGGGTCCGCATAAGCGGACAAGGTGCCGCAGAAGCGGTCTTTGGAGGAACCGCAGAAGCGGACTTCGCGTCGCATAAGCGAAGTCCGGGCTTCTAAGTGAAAACCACTTAAGCGGAAATGTGGCCGCAGAAGCGGTCCCGCATAAGCGAAAGCGGGACCGCAGAAGCGAAAATTGCTGGGCAACAGAAGGGTTTTAAAATAATATTTCATCCGCGACCCTTTTCATATTTTTCCTCCATTGTTGACGTTCTTAAGAGCTTTGAACAAGGAAATTCGAGGGTTTCGACTGAGAATCACTTGGAGGTAAGTTCCTTGGCCTAAATATTCGAATTTATGGTAGAAATTACATGTAAACTGTAGAAAATTCATCAAAAACGGGTCAAGCTAGGGCTTGGAAAGCTGTGATGTAAAAATGGAATTTGGAGGGTCAAACGAGCTCCGATTTTGGTAAACTTTATATGCACGGACTCGTGGCGAGAAGAGGAATCTGTTGGTGTGATTTTCGGAATTTTTCAAAAAGTGGGCCCGGGGCTCGGGTTTAACCAACTTCGTGAATTTTAGTACTTTTCGAGTATTTTTGATTGGGTTATGTTTCTTTAACCCATATTTATGTATTCATTGTGATTTTGACTAGATTCGACGGGTCGGGCAGGGTGGTTAAGAATGCTGTCATATGAGTATCTTCGGTTTAGCTTAACCAAGCTGTAGATTCAATCGATGGCAGTAAGTTTCTACTTGGGTGCTGCCAGCTATTTGCGTGAAGT
>NW_017670976.1:160028-316204 GCF_001879085.1 Nicotiana attenuata | reverse complement strand
CGAGGAGGTCGATACGAAAGGAAAAGGCATTGCGGACCATTCTACGGCCGGTTAGAGGTGAGTAGTTGGTGTATATGATGGCCTGAGGGTTTGAAACCCCGGCTTATCACATTTTGACGCTATTGTAGGGCGTGACTCGCACCCCATGGCAGGTGCGGGATTGGTTATGACTGGGGATTGTGACTTAGTCCATCCCGAACAAGAATATTTCTATATTGGCGACTGATACTCACCCTGTATTGAATATATCTGGGCTTATTGCCGTGTTTGGGGCCTTGTGCCGATCTGTAGCATCCTTAGAGGATGAATGTCATTGTGATAGCATGCTTTGTATGATCATTGATCTCAGTCCTGTGTTTAATCACTGTTATAAAATACTAAGTCACTTTTCCTGAAGTTAAATATCTAAAGTATATTCTTCTTAATAAATTGGAAATTGGGAAAAATTAATTGAATCTGTTACGTGACTCATATGCATATTGTGGACTGAGTATGGATCGGGCTGCACGCCGCAGCGAATGGTATGATTATATTGCGCTTGGGCTGAAGGAGCCCCTCCGGAGTCTGTACACACCCCCAGTGAGCACCGTCGACGTTAAATGGATCGGGCTACGCGCCGTAGCGGTCATGTGCATTGCATTGCATCTTTACATTATACTAGACTAATATATTTGAAGTTGTTTTGCTGTTAGTTCGAAGTTAGGTGTTGGACTGTTAGTTTTAGCTTTACTCTGTGGCATTTCGTGGATTTCTTATATTCAGACATTTTGTATGCTTGTTACTCACTGAGTCGGTAGTACTCACCCCTACTCCCTGCACCTTGTGTGCAGATTCAGGTACACCGGAGGCTTAGCTGAGCAGTCCTTGTTTTCCAGAGCTATTCAGAGTTGTTGAGGTAGCTGCTTGACGTTCGCAGGACCTGACTACTCTTCCTATTTCAGTTTTATTTATATATACATTTCCAGACTTGAGTATTTTCGTTTAGATATTGTTATTCAGATTGTTTTAGAGGCTCTAGACTCGTGACCCCAGGTCTTTGGGAGCGTTTTATCAGACTTCGTGTTTTTCTCAGTATTATTCTATTATAAACATTGGATTATTATTCTAAAACCATTATAATCTCTTTAGATTGTCGGTTTGAGGTTTACGGTTAATTTGGGAACGATTGTGGTCTGGCTTGCCTAGCAATACTGTTGGGCGCCATCACGACCGGGTTTGGGGTCGTGACAATTACAAATTGAGATAATTGAAGAGGAGTTTGAACGGTTTAGAACTAAAAGGTTTTGAAGGCCATTCCTATTTTTGAGGAAGCCGGCGGTTTTTTACAAATACAATGATTTAATAATTGAAAAAAATTTAAAAATAAGAAATTTGCACAGAAGTTGAAAGAGTTTGAACGGTTTAGAACTGAAAGGTTTTGAAGGCCACTCCTACTTTTGAGGAAGCAAGCGGTTTTTTCCAAATACAATGATTTAATAATTGAAAAAAATTTAAAAATAACAAAATTGCACAGAAGGCATCTAACGGTTTACTGAAGAATGGTTTGAAGGCTAATCCAAATAGTGTACTTCCTAATTGTACTTCCTAATAATTAGGAGCAATGTCTTAACATGCCATGTGTCATTTTATTGTTTTGCCATTTGGCTTCATGAGAGGTTTTTTTCTTCTGCTTTTAATTATAGATAGATTGGGAAAAGAAAATCCCTTCTTGGAATCCTTCACGCGCTCAAATAGGTTGTAAGTCACGCTATATGCCACCTGCACAAAACGTGTCTAATTGGTATAATAAATGCCTAAGAAATGAGTTCAAATGGAAAGAGGCCTAATTTAAGCGTCTAAGTGAAAAATGGTACCAACTTTAGATGTCTCCGTATATATTCCGCGTGGGATTAAAACGGAAAACTGAAGCTTCTAGAAAAGAGAGTTGGATGTTTACTTAAGAAATTAGTGAACGAGAGGCTCCCAGTCTAGTTCTAGAATCTAATCGATCCTTTTATCAGTTTATTTATGTCGAAGAGGCCACGTTTCAGAAATATTAATGTAGGGTTCATCAGTAAGTAATAAGTATTGGATCCTCTTTGACAAAATTTTAATTTAGACAGTGGTTCACATGATATTTAATTTATTACTCCTACTATACAATTGCACTGCAAGACAATTATTCTTGGCCCTGGCTTTGGTTCTTTTAATATATATATATTGAATAAATCAAAGAGTAGCTTATTTATTTGTAATTATATTGGAATTTTAACAATTTTTCTTGTATGCATAATGCTCAATAGTTTTGACATTGAAACTTACTGAACCGTGTTTGGTGTGGAAAGTAAATTTATACTTATAAAATATCTGTAAGCTTAAAATGCCACATGGATAGGAAAATCCACGTGACAGGCGAGTGCATGCCACTTTTCTAGGATGAGATCGTCCAGGGCCAACATGAACAACTAAGGGGTGACAACTATCGAACAACCAAGTATATGGGGGTAATTAAGACCACATATAGTTTAAAGATTTAACCAATATTACGTGCCAAGTTTGGGGGGGGGGGGGGGGTTAAGGTATTTGCCAAATTACTATTTTCTAACAGTGCTATTAAGCCAACATGATTGTAGACATGTAATTTTTGACCCTTCCCGAGATTTTATACATTTTAGCGTTTAAATATTTAGTTTAGGTCAAATATCGCTATTTTACTAGTTTTGACTCTTTTACTTTATTTTATCACAAAAATAAAAATTACAAAAATATTTTTCTTTTATTTAGCTAATTGATATTTTATCTAGTTACTTTTAGTTTATCTACCTTACATAAAATTCAAAAATACAAAAATAGTTCCACTTTGTTTTCAAGGATATTAGCGTTTTGGTAGTAGTATTATTTTAATTTTGCTATGGTTTTAATCTAATCCTATCCTATTTTTAGTATAATCTTTGGTAAAAAAATATATAAAATAATTTCGTTTTAATTCCATTTCAGTTAAAGTCAATTGTTAATTATATTTTACTATCTGTGATACTTTTATTTTAACCTTGGAAAATAAGAATGAATTTTGGGCCAATTTTGTGTCTTGATAGGTCCAATATTAGGCCCATTTTCGGAATTTTTCCTTAGCCCATACCCCCCACTTCCCAAAAAAAGACCTAATCCTTAACCTTTCTTCTTCAGACACAAGATCTAACCCTAGAGACCACCTAGAGCCGTCACCCCTCACCCAAACAAGACCCTAACCCCTCTTCTTCTTCATCTTGAGAGAACACTAAAGAACCCTAAGAAGAGAACAACCCTGATCTTCATCTCCTACACACCAAAAAAACCTTGACTAACCCTAATTCCCCTTCAACAAGAGCAGCCAAGCCGCCGCCACCCCATCGCCGGATTCCTGCTGCCACCCATCATCTTCTTGCCATCAGACAACCCTAAGACCTTATCCTATCTCCTCTAAGGTTTAGCCGTGAAACCCCCTCATCTCTTCGACTGAACAGAACCGGAAATCCCCTCCCATCGCTGGAAACCGGCCGCCAAGCTCCCCCCTCTACTCTACCACTGGTCCGCCTACAACCAGCCTCTCCTCCCTCACTTCACCTCATTGCTGCTCCTAATAGCCGCCCACCCTTCTAGATCTCCTTCTTCAAAAGAAAAACAGCAGCAGCGGCACACCCCAACACCTAAAACCCGCCGGAAATCCAACCACCCAACTCCCTCTTCACAAAAATCCGGCCGCCGCTCACACCCACCAGTCATCGGCACCCCCTGAACCTAGAAGACACCTACAGCAGTGACAAGAGGAGCAAATACAGATCTGAAACTAAAAAAAAAAAAAAAAGAAGAACAAAAACAAAAAAAGGGACAGAAAGAGAAACGGAGTGTGGAGAAATTCGAACAAAAATAGTTCACCGTTCTTATCCGAGATTTTCGGTGCTAATTCGAGTTTCGTCCGCGGTTCGTCACATTTTTGAGTTCTAAACAGTTAAACAATCAGTTTTCTGGCTATTTTGAGGTTTAATTCTTTCATCCTCTATTCGTTTTATTCAAGCTTAATGTTAATTGTTTGTTTGGTGATATGATTCCGTTGTTTGTGTAATTGTTCTCCATAATTCTGAATCTGCTCGCTTAGTTATCTACTCGTGTTTACTCCAACTGGTTATAATTGAACATGATTTTATCACAGTATAGAAATTGGGTTGCTGGGTAAATATTAAAAGAAAATTTAGGTTCAAGATAGTAACATTGTTCTTTTATTCTTGTTTTAGTTAATTTTCGAGTAGGAGCATGCTTAGGCCATCATCATTCGGGTAGGCAAACTTTAGGTTTTCTTCCTTTTATTTGAGGCGAAAGGTCGTTCCCTGTAGTTCATATTCAGGGGAATGCCCTGTAGACTTTGTATATATTTTTATCCAGGGTATGCCCCGTAGTACTTGTACTTGGAGGCTGAAAGTAGAACTCGTAGTATTTTTATTTTTATTTTATTAGGTGGGGACGACCTCGAGCCTCTTTTGTGTTTGCTTTCCTTTTTTTTAACCTCAATTGAATATTTTAAAATCCAACTTGATCATGTGCGCAACCATACTAGTTACGGGACTCGGAGAATGCCTAACACCTTCTCCCCGAGTCATATGAACCCCCTTACCTTGAATCTCTGGTGCAAACTGATTTAAGAGTCAAATGTGTTTTGAAGGAAAATAGTTATTTTAAAAAAGGTGACCTGGCACACCGAAATCAAATGTCAGGTGGCGACTCTGAAAAATCCTTTTGAACACAGTTTTTGTCACTTTCTAATTGAAAATCCTTTCGAGCTTTACAAATCACATAATTTATTTTAAAGGGGTTAGTGAAGTTGTAAAAAAGTGGTGTGACGGCTTTGGCGACTCTGCTGGGGAGTTGCAGGTTCGAGCTGATACTTGATCTTGTTGGCTTTTAGCATATTCGATTGAGGTGTTTTTTTTTTTTTTTGCTTTGTTTATTTAGTTTGTTTGTCTTATTTCCTGTTATGTTGGTTATTTGTTCATCGCTTTTCCTTATGTGTTTACCGCTTTATAACTGTCATCATGTGCATAACCATGGGTCTTCTTTCTGCAACAAGTCTTTGAGTACGCGTCGCGTACACGAACTCTTTGTTGACCCTTATTTTAGGAGAGGGAGCCATCGGACGCATGGAGTGGGTGGAAAGCTTGAGCAGCCACCAATGACCATACGCTTCCCCGAATTGCCTTGTTAGTGAACCCCAAGCTTAGGTCAGTCTTTAGGTCATTTTTATTTGCATCATGTCATTTAGACCTAGCAGGGCTCGGTCCCAGGTACCGTTTCCCTTTGTAGGAGACCTATCCAAATTTTGTCAAAATGGGCCCGTGGCCAAAAAGACATTCAATCATCCCTATGTGATACGTGTTGCATCTTTGAGGGTAGAAAGGTCATTTAACGGACTGATGTTGGGAAAGAGGGTGAAATGTAAAAATGAAGCAAGTAGGGCCTAGTTATGATTTTCTTTCACAACTTTTTCAAGAAAAAGACAAAAAAAAAATGAAAAATTCAAAAAGATTTTGCACTTTCCCATCATTTTTCAAAAATCCAAAAAAGAGAAAAAAAGAAAATCCAAAAAGATTTTACATTTTCCATCATTTTTCTAAAAGACAAAAAAAATATGTTTCCTCCAAATCAATGTTTTTTTTTTTAAATTTCTTTCCCGTATCCAATCTTCCCGAACTACGCATACCTGATTCTCGTCTTTCGGGGCGGGATACGTAGGCAGCCCACATAGGGTCCGGTCTTCCTAATAAGTCTTAGGTTCTTGGCTTACGGGGTCGTAGCCAAATCTTGCATGTTTAGCCACATGTGGCCGCATCGACCGTTTTTGCAAAATAGGGCTATTTTCTCAAAGTAGTTTGTTATCTCATGTCCGAGAGCCCTGAGTCTACATCAAGGTGTCCTCTCAGTTTTAAGGTCCATTCCTGTCGAATTTGCATGTCTAGCCACTTTGGGCCACATCGGTTGTTCTTGCAAAATGGGATCATTTTTGCAAAAGTGGTTCAATGACCCGTGTCTTAGAATCTTGAGTCCACAATTAGGTGTAATATTATGTTAAGCCATGTCCTTATTGAGTTTGCATCTTTAGCCACTTTTGGCCATATCGGTCGTTTTTGCAAAATAGGTCATTTCTGCAAATTAATTTTGTTCATGATTATTGGGTGTTTGAATTCATACAAGCCTTAGTGAGGTATTTTCATGTCTTTTGGGGTCACCTAGTTGAGTTTGCGCTAATAGTCTTCCTTGGCCACATAGGTTAATTTTTCAAAAATAGCCCAATCGTGTCTTGCATGTGTCCAATAGGAGGTGATGTGGTGTCGCATGGTGTCTTGAGTTATTAACCTTATTTAATCTTATTTTTCTCATTCAGGTATAGATTAGTGTACCAGAGCTCAAAACATGACAGATACTCTAGGACCATCGCATTTGGGAGTTTGTTTGAAGAGACTTTTTATATTTTGAGTCTGTTTCATATTTTTTTACTTTCTTGTCTTGTCTAGTAGTTTTGAGTCTTTTAGGCGCTGTAAGATTTTGTGAAGTCTTTTGTTATCGTACTTCCTATGATGTATTTGAAAACCCAAAAAAAATTATACATGAAAAATTCAAAAATATTTTTGTTTTAGGTTTATTTTTTTCCCTTACTTTTTCAGAACTATGCTTGATCTTATTCATGAGGGACAAGATACGTAGGCAACCTACATAGGGTTTGATCGAATCATTTTAAATTTTTTTTATTTTTTTTAGAAAAAAAAGGGTTGAAATTGTGGGATGTAAGAAATGAGAGGAAAGAAAAGAGTGACAATCAAAAAGAAAACGAGAGGGAAGGAAATGAAAAACCAAGCGGTGTTAGAAAGAAAAATGAAGAAGGAAACGGGGCAAGCAGAGTGAAATTGGGATGATGCCATATGACCTTCATACCCTCGAAGTCATTCTAGAACCGTTAATTGTTACTAGGGGCATTGCACGCAATGTGATATTTCTATCTGATAAATGCCCAAACGCTAACATGTTGGCTTTGTTTTGCTCCCCTTTGTTACTTTCATTGTTATCATAACAGAGGGTTGTTAGTTTGTGGCACTTTGGCGAGTCATCGGTACAACACAAGGTCAAAGAGCAAGGTAGACATGGATAGCAAAGACTTGGACACAGGAGTTGTTGACCCGTCAAGGGAGTTTGTGGAGTCGGAGTCTGAACTGAAAGAGGAGGTCCAAAGGTTGAAACAGCAGATGGCAGAAATGTATCAGTCTTGGATCAGGGGGCATCCTCCACCTTCATTCCCAACTAACTATACTGAAAACCAAACCCTGCAACTATCCCACCACTATCACTAGCCCAGGTTCCCACTACCGTTGACCTTTCCCCTCAACATGCACCGGGCTTTACCCCTTACCACAATTACCCTGGCACTTCCTTCCAAATTTTCCGTGCTCCACCAGCCAAAACAACCTCATACCCCACTCCGACGTCTGATCTTATTTTTGTACCCCCTTCACAAGCTACCCTCCACCGATCCTCTAGTGAGCCCGCATTCTAAGCTCCAGATACCCAATACTATGCCCCGGAACCCACCTTCAAAGTCCCAGATCCTTGCTCCTACACTCCTCACTTTGAGCCTCATGTTGAAACCGAGAAACCACCCAAGAACGCGGAGCAAGAGGAGATATTTAGGAAAGTAAAGAGACTGGAGCAATCATTGAGAAATATGAAAGGGTTAGGAAGCCAGGTGAGTGTGGTTTATAAGGATTTGTGTTTGTTCCCTGAAGTCAAACTGCATGTCCGGTTCAAGATGCCTAAGTTTGACTTGTATGATGGACATGGGGGATCCTGTAGCTCATCTGAGAGGTTATTGCAGTAAAATGAGAGGCGCCGGGGGAAAAGACAAATTACTGATGGCATACTTCAGCCAGAGTCTGAGTGGGGCAACTTTAGAATGGTACACCCTCCAGGACGCCAGCAGGTGGTACACATGGGACGATATGGCTCAGGCCTTCGCCCGGCACTTTCAGTACAACATAGACATTGTCCCAAATCGCCTATCTCTGACCAAGGTAGAAAAGAAGCCCAGTGAAAGATTTAGAGAATATGGGTTCCTATGGAGAGAGCAAGCTGCACAGGTCAATCCTCCGATGGAAGAAGATGTGATGGTTGAATACTTTCTTCAAGCCCTGGAGCCTACTTACTTCGGCCATTTGATCACAATCATTGGCAAGACTTTCAATGATGTGGTAAAGATGGGAGAAATGGTGGAAGAGGGACCGAAGTCAAGCAAGATCATGAGCTATTCTGCCTTAAAGCCACAACACAAGCAATTCAGAATGACACAGGAAGCTTGCCGGGTCATAAAAAACATGATGATGTTGCCATGGTTGTCTCAGGATCACGACATGGCCAACGGGTCCGCCTAACCAATATACTCAGCCTCGACCCCGACCCCAATCCCAAACCTATCCCCGAGCTCCATATAATCTACCTCGGTATTATCCTCCGAACAACGTCAGATCTTCTGTCCAGCCACTGGGTCACTCCTTATGGCGAGCGCCAGCACCGCATAATACTCTTTCTCCTTCGCAACATTTTCGAGCACCCAACAACCCTAGGAAACAAGGGCATAGAGGGGAACAAAGGCAAAGAAATAGTTTCACGCCAATCGGAGAATCCTACACAAGCTTGTTTGAAAAGTTAAAACAGTCTGGCCTGATTGAGCCGCTCCTCGGGTATACTCTGGACCCATATGCAAAAGGTTTTGACCCTACCATACGGTGCATGTACCACTCTAATGTCCATGGGCATAGGATTGAAGATTGTCGTGCTTTGAAAAGGGAGATAGAAAGAATGATTCAAGAAGGGGTAATTGTAGTCCAGGACAGTGACACCCAGAATATCGCGCAGAATCCTTTACTCGCACATGATGATGCACACTTTGTGGGGATAATGCATGGTGACAGGGAGTATGAGAATCCTCTTGGGAACTTGCTGACTGAAGTTAATAATATTGAAATTGGTGAAGGTCCCAATAATTTTGATGTGCAACCCAGTGGCTAAGATGTCGAGCTTGATAATTGGAAAGAGACTCCTATCTTGGCTAGCCTGGGAGGAGTTTTGGTGGTTTATTTTGTTGTCATTTCTGTTGTCTGGGTTATTTCAGGGTTGTAATCCGGATATTGTCTTGTGGCTCAAACCCTTCTTCTTCTTTTTTTGCCTAGTTCATTTAGTTGTAGTAACTCGTCTAGTGTTATCTAGGATTGTTCCATGGTTGTAACCCATGTCTATTTGGGTTGTTTTGTTCAAACCCTTTTCACCATCTGTCTAATGCAATCTCATGTTTTCTGTTAGTTCTAGTCAGCTTTTGTTTAGGTCACTTTTCCTTTTATAGTTCTTTCATGCTGACTCTAGTGACATGATACACATAATTCTCAGCCTGATCTTGAAAGTTAGTCTAATCATGAATCAATGACACAACTTTGAATACGATAAAAAGATGCATTTGAGGAAACAAGTAAAGATTTACGCATTCTAGATAACCTGAAGCTTGAATTGAGTGAAACTGAGGCAGTTAGTCTGGGAAATCAAGAGGTTGATGAGAGCATATAACAAGGGAATGTCTCTCAAACAGTTTGAGGTAGATCAATCAGTGTTGAAATGCATTATTCCACATCAAGATAAGGTTAAGTCAAGTCTGCTTCGAACTGGCAAGGGTCATTCATGGGGACAAAGGTATTGCCCGTCAGCTCTATTTGTGTTGATGCCATCAATTACTATGTACGATCTCTTTGCTTATCTTCAATTGCATGTTTGTGCTTGGCATTTTTAAGGTTTGGTATGACGAAGGCATTTTCTGCTACCCAAACACTTTCATCCTTTGTTACCCCTTTTGAGCCTTATTTACTTTCTTTCATACCCCTCTTTGGAATCAGAAGTAGAGTCAGTAAATAGAAAAGAAAAAAGAAAAAAAAGAAGAAGGAAAGAAATAGAAAAGAAAAAAAAGAAGGAAAAAAAAGAGAAAAAAGAAGAAGAAGAAGAAGAAGAAGAAGAAGAAGAAAGAGAAGAAAAGAATAGGAAAAAAAGCAACAAAAACAAAACAACTTTCAGGTTTGAACTACGTTCGAACTGATTCTTGTCACCTCAAGATACATAAGCAGCCTTACGGTTAGGTCGCACCAAATAAAATATTTCATAATCTCCCGAAGTCAAGAGTGGGGCAGATTTTCTTAGAAACCCATCAAAACAAAAAACAAAAAAAACAAAAAAAAGTTTCCAGACTCCAAGAAACTGGGGCAGAAGTTTTAATTTTACCAAAAGATCTGATTCCAAAAGTTGTAATTTTGAACCCTTTCATCTTATATTATTTTGAGCCTTCATACCACCCTTTCTTTCCAATCCTGTCCAAAAGACTATATTACGGTCCAAAGAAAGACCTTCCGACCAATCTTTGAGGATGTCAAATCAAGTGTGTGGTAAAAGTATGATCTTCTAGTATCATGGGTAATACCTTTGTTCTCAGCACAAAGAGAGAAAATGAAAAAATGAGAGAGTCTTATCGGTGAAAACCCTCCTGGGAACCGTAAGGCGACGGTGAGTTGAGAAAAAGAGCAAAATGAGAAAGGCTTGATGGTGAAAACCCTTCAGGACACTACAATTCAACTGAGGATTCTGGATCAAATAGGACAATTGGAGCGCTGAAGCCCAGTTCTGTCACGACCCCAAACCCAGTCGTGATGGCGCCCAACACTAATGCTAGGCAAGCCCGACCATTTACTCTCTCAACCCGAGCACAAAGCTCAAAACCAATTAATCAGATACTTAAAATCAAATATTAATACTCATAGTTGAAATACTCAATTAAAACAATACGAAATACTGACATAAACTGTAACTCCCAAAGACCTGGGGTCATGAGTCTAGAGCCTCTAACTAATACAGAGTCAAGAATCCTCAAAATAAGTAAGTTCTAAAGTACGGAAATAATAAAGGGATAAGGGAGGAGTCGGGTCCTGCGGACGTCATAGCAGCTACCTCGACCACTCCTGGAACTCTGGAAACCAGCGGCTAGCTCAACTAAGCTCCCGAAGTACCTGGATCTGCACACAAGGTGCAGGGAGTAGGGGGTGAGTACTACCAACTCAGTGAGTAATAAGCATATAAAATGTCTGAAGATAAGAAATCCACGAAATGCCACAAAATAAAGCTAAAACTAACAGTCCAACACCTAACTACGAAGCAACAGCAAAACAACTTCAAATATATCAGTCAAGTATAATGTAAGGATGCAATGCAATGCACATGACCGCTACGGCGCGTAGCCCGATCCATTTAACGTCGACGGCGCTCACTGGGGGTGTGTACAGACTCCGGAGGGGCTCCTTCATCCCAAGCGCAATATAATCATAGCATTCGCTGCGGCGTGCAGCCCGATCCATACTCAGTCCACAATATGCATATGAGTCACGTAACAGATTCAATTAATTTCCCAATTTCTAATTTATTAAAGAATATACTTTAGATATTTAACTTCAGGAAAAGTGACTTAGCATTTCATAACAGTGATTAAACACAGGACTGAGATCAATGATTATACAAAGCATGTTATCACAATGACATTCATCCTCTAAGGATGCTACAGATCGGCACAAGGCCCCAAACACGGCAATAAGCCCAGATATATTCAATACATGGTGCGTATCAGTTGCCAATATAGAAATATTCTTGTTCGGGATGGACCAAGTCACAATCCCCAGTCATAACCAATCCCGCACCTGCCATGGGGTGCGAGTCACGCCCTACAATAGCGTCACAATGTGATAAGCCGGGGTTTCAAACCCTCAGGCCATCATATACACCAACTACTCACCTCTATCCGGCCATGCCTTTTCCTTTCGTATCGACCTCCTCGCGCGTCGAATCTAGTCAAAATCACAACGAATACATAAATATGGGTTAAAGAAACATAACCCAATCAAAAATACTCGAAAAGTACTAAAATTCACGAAGTTGGTAAAACCCGAGCCCCGGGCCCACTTCTCGAAAAATTCCGAAAATCACACCAACGGATTCCTCGTCTTGCCACGAGTCGTACATATAAAGTTTACCGAAAACGGAGCTCAAATGGCTTTTCAAATCCTAAAAATTCGTTTTCAAAAACCAAGCTCTAGTTCTTCACAATTTCTACCCACTTTCATGAATTTGAGTGTTGATTCTTCCATAAAATGGTGTTTTCTAGTCAAGAGACTTACCTCAAATCAATACCCGTTGAAAACCCTCTTCAAATTGCTCAAAAAGCTCTCTTGGCGGAGTAAAAATATTTTTCTTATCTTCTGAAATTAGCGAACACTGATTCATTAAAACCCTTCAGCAATTTTCACTTCTGCGGTCCCGTAACCGCTTATGCGGGACCGCTTCTGCGGCCATATGACCGCTTATGCGGTTTTTTCATTAAATCCTTGGCCTTCCTCTTTTGCGCCCAACCATCCGCTTCTGCGGATCTCACCATTCCGCTTCTGCGGCCTCATTTTCGCCTATGCGGACCCGCTGAAGCGATACCCCGTCCGCTTTTGCGGAATTACCCCGGTCCCTCATGGACCGCTTATGCGATCTCTTAGCCGCATCTGCGGAACCGCTTCTGCAGCTCCTTTTCCGCAGATGCGGAAATACCAGAAGCCAGGTGCACCAGACCTGCAACAAACATCAAGATTCTCCGTTTAACCACCCGAAATCACTCCGAGGCCCCCGGGACCTCAACCAATAGCACCAACACACCCGAAGACCTTATTCAAACTTGTTCCAATCATCAAAACACTATCGTTAACATCAAAATCATCGAATTACCACGGATTCAAGCCTAAGTTAAACTAAAACTTCCGAAATTTGCATTTGATCTAAAACCCATCCTAAACACCTCCGAATGATCTGAAACTTTGCACGCATATCCAAAATCACCTAACGGAGCTACTGCAACTCTCGGAAATCCATTCCGACCCTCGGATCAAAATCTCACCTACCATCCGGAATTCACCAAAATCCAACCTTAGCCAATTCAAGCCTAATTCTACACCGGACCTCCAAATTCAATTCCGACTGCGCTCCTAAGTCACAAATCATCCCCTGAAACTAATCGAATCATCGGAAATCCATTCCGAGCCTTCTAACTCATAAGTCAACATTCGGTTGACTTTTCCAAACTAACCTTCTCATAAAGAGACTTATTGTCTCATTTCTAGCCGAACTCTAACCGAATTACTTCAAATTCTCCAAACACATATAATGAAACATATAGAAGCATAAAACGGGGAAAACGGGGCGGTAACTCCCGTAACGACGGATCGGGTCGTTACAAGTTCACAACTTAGAGGCATAACAAGAGTTGAAGATTAGACTCGCGTGACAGATCAGACCGCTCAATCCAAAATGCATGTCATGGTCAGTGAAGATGGCTTTCAAATCAGATTAGTTTCTACTTTGTTCTTTTTCCTGGGTAAAAATATTTTCTTATTATATACCATCTCTTCTCGTTTTCCCCTTATTTTGTTCCTCTTGTTTTGTTTGAGTCCCTTTTGAGTATGTTTTGTCGAAACAAGTGAGAAATGACTTCAAAATTGCTACCAGCTTTTTAATCACAAAGTCGAGTCTGGCAAGCACCTCAAAATGGCATAAGACACAGGAGAATAGTGTGTGCACTGAGTTGGTGATAATAGATGTTCTTTGGGATTGATGTAAAATGCAAAGATTTGGTGAATGTTAGAACACGAGTGCAATGTATCGAGTATAAGGTATTGGACATGAACGAATCAGGAATATTTCTTGTGATAAGGGTTGTCCGGAAAAATGGTTGGTGGATAACAAGCACTGCCTTCCAAGTCGAAGTCCAAGTTGATCGTGACAAGTGCAAGAGAAATCGCCCTCGTAATCAAGGCCACAAAATAACCACCATGTTTTAAACTCACAAGTTTTCTTTGTCTGGAACAGGGATGAAGGCTATGTTCATATCAAAGCTTGGAAGCTTGAATTTTTCAGGTGTAATGCCCCATTCTGCATACGCAAAGTCTATTGAGAAGATCACACATCCCCCCTAGGAGACGCACTTCCTAGTCTGGGTCTTTCAGGTTATATTTTGTTTTGGGAGATGCACTTCCTAAATGGAGATTTTGCCCCTAGGAGACGCACTTCCTAGTCTGGGTCTTTCAGGATATACTTTTAGGAGACGCACTTCCTAAATTGAGATTTTACCCCTAGGAGACGCACTTCCTAGTCTGGGTCCTTCAGGTTATATTTTTGTTTTAGGAGACGCACTTCCTAAATTGAGATTTTACCCCTAGGAGACGCACTTCCTAGTTTTGGGTCATTTAAGTTCATTCCTAGGAGACGCACTTCCTAGTTTGAGTCATTGAAGTTTCACCCCTAGGAGATGCACTTCCTAGTCTGGGTCCTTCAGGTTATGTTTTTGTTTTAGTAGACACACTTCCTAAATTGAGATTTTACCCCTAGGAGACGCACTTCCTAGTTTTGGGTCATTTAAGTTCATTCCTAGGATATGCACTTCCTAGTTTGAGTCATTGAAGTTTCACCCCTAGGAGACGCACTTCCTAGTCTGGGTCCTTCAGGTTATATTTTTTTTTAGGAGACGCACTTCCTAAATTGAGATTTTACCCCTAGGAGACGCACTTTCTAGTCTCCGTCTTTCGGGTTATATTTTTGTTTTAGGAGACGCACTTCCTAAATTGAGATTTTACCCCTAGGAGACGCACTTCCTAGTTTGGTTCATTCAAGTTTCATCCCTAGGAGACGCACTTCCTAGTTTGAGTCATTCGACTTTTATCCTTAGGAGATGCACTTCCTAGTTTGAGTCGTTTGAGTTCATCCCTAGGAGACACACATCCTAGTCAAGTCTTTAGTTTTACTCTCATCATTGCATCAATAGCATAGGTGATTTACAGTTTTGCTAACAACTCACAAATCTTCCTAGTGCAAACTGGGGCAGAAAATTTTGTTCGTTTTGTTGTTTTGATTGCAGGTGCCCACCTGGGGAACGAGGGAAGTCATTTCAGAATTCAATTCAAGTTAGAAGTAGCCAAAGCCCGCCTCAAGAATGCGAGTTGACAATCCGACATGACCAAAAGAAGAAGTATCAATCCAGAAAAAAAAAGTAAATCCAAATGCAGAAGCAGGTGAAAGATGTGAACTGCTCAAGACATGGTTGAAGTTATGAGCACTGTATGTTCGTTCTTGATCCAGAGAAGTCATGGAAGAATGAATCAACACCTGCAGCTAGCAAGCATCAAGGTTCAAATCAAAAATTCTGCATGGAGAACCATTCAAGACTCAAGATCAAGCTTCAGTAGACTTATATATAGGAATCTTGTAACTCATACCTGATAGGCTTGCTTAGTTCTTTTAGATTTTGATTTGATGTAATAACAAGACCGCGCACCGGAACCTCGACAGCACCTCAATCGGCTCTCCACCTCGGTATACTCCGTCGCTCTCCTCATTTCTGAACTACATGTAGCCTGATTCCTTTATAGCCAAGGATATGTAGGCAGCTTAGATGCCAGGGCTCGGTCACATTCTCCTTTCTTTAGTTGTTGGTCTCTCTAAATAAGGGTCGGGTCAAAAAACCTGTCTCGTCGTTCTTTGTCTGAAAACTCTTCGTGTTTTCAGTCAAAAAGGGGCAGCTGAAGACATGTAATTTTTGACCCTCCCCGAGATTTTATACATTTTAGCGTTTAAATATTTAGTTTAGGTCTAATATCGCTTTAACTAGTTTTGACTCTTTTACTTTATTTTATCACAAAAATAAAAATTATAAAAATATTTTTCTTTTATTTAGCTAATTAATATTTTATCTAGTTACTTTTAGTTTATCTACCTTACATAATATTCAAAAATACAAAAATAGTTCCACTTTGTTTTCAAGGATATTAGCATTTTGGTAGTAGTATTATTTTAATTTTGCTATGGTTTTAATCTAATCCTATCCTATTTTTAGTATAATCTTTGGAAAAAAATATATAAAATAATTTCGTTTTAATGCCATTTCAGTTAAAGTCAATTGATAATTGTATTTTACTATCTGTGATACTTTTATTTTACCCTGGAAAAGAAGAATGAATTTTGGGCCAATTTTATGTCTTGATAGATCCAATTTTAGGCCCATTTTCAGAATTTTCCCTTAGCCCATACCCCGCACTTCCCTAAAAATGACCTAATCCTTAACCTTTCTTCTTCAGACACAAGATCTAACCCTAGAGACCACCTAGAGCCGTCACCCCTCACCCAAACAAGACCCTAACCCCTCTTCTTCTTCATCTTGAGAGAACACTGAAGAACCCTAAGAAGAGAACACCCCTGATCTTCATCTCCTACAAACCCAAAAAACCTTGACTAACCCTAATTCCCCATCAACAAGAGCAACCAAGCTGCCGCCGCCCCATCGCCGGTTTCCAGCCGCCACCCATCATCTTCTTGCCATCAGACAACCCTAAGACCTCACCCTATCTCCTCTAAGGTTTAGCCGTGAAACCCCGTTATCTCTTCGACTGAATAGAACCGGCGATCCCCTCCCATCGCCGAAAACCGGCCGCCAAGCTCCCTCATATACTCCACCACTGGTCCGCCTACAACCAGCCTCTCCTCCCTCACCTCACCTCACTGCTGCTCCTAATAGCCGCCCACCCTTCTAGATCTCCTTCTTCAAAAGAAAAACAACAGCAGCGGCACACCCCAACCCCTAAAACCCGCCAGAAATCCAACCACCCAACTCCCTCTTCTCAAAAATCCGGCCGCCGCTCACACCCACCAGTCGCCGGCACCCCCTGAACCTAGAAGACACCTGCAGCAGTGACAAGAGGAGCAAATACATATCTGAAACTAAAAAAGAAAAAAAAAGAACAAAAACAAAAAAATGGGCAGAAATAGAAACGGAGTGTGGAGAAATTCGAACAAAAATAGTCCACCGTTCTTATCCGAGCTTTCCGGTGCTAATTCGAGTTCCGTCCGCGGTTCGTCACATTTTTGAGTTCAAAACAATGAAACAATCGATTTTCCGGCTATTTCGAGGTTTAATTCTTTCATCCTCTATTCGTTTTATTCAAGCTTAATGTTAATTGTTTGTTTGGTGATATGATTCTGTTGTTTGTGTAATTGTTCTCCATAGTTCTGAATCTGCTCGCTTAGTTATCTGCTCGTGTTTATTCGAATTGGTTATAATTGAACACGATTTTATCACAGTATAGAAATTGTTGTGCTGGGTAAAAATTAAAAGATAATTTAGGTTCAAGATAGTAAAATTGTTCTTTTATTCTTGTTTTAGTTCTTTTCGAGTAGGAGCATGTTTAGGCCGTCATCATTCGGGTAGGCAAACTTTAGGTTTTCTTCCTTTTATTTGAGGCGAAAGGTCGTTCCCTGTAGTTCATATTCAGGGGAATGCCACGTAGACTTTGTATATATTTTTATCCGGGGTATGCCCCATAGTACTTGTACTTGGAGGCCGAAAGTAGAATTCGTAGTATTTTTATTTTTATTTTATTAGGTGGGGACGACCTCGAGCCTCTTTGTGTTTGCTTTCCTTTTTTTGTGTGTGTTTTAACCTCAATTGAATATTTTAAAAGCCAACTTGATCATGTGCACAACCGTACTAGTTACGGGACTCGGGGAATGCCTAATACCTTCTCCCCGAGTCAAATGAATTCCCTTACCTTGAATCTCTGGTGCAAACTGGTTTAAGAGTCAAATGTGTTTTGAAGGAAAACTGTTATTTTAAAAAGAAAGAATTACAAGAAAATTATGACTTCACATCATAACAAATAATGGCCCATGGTTTTAAGTTTTACCCTACCTAGCCCATGTTGTACATATTTTGAAAGCACTGACAAATTTAAAATCTGCGTTCTTACAATCATCGCTTCTAAAAGTTATGGAGTTAAATATGTATTCTCACAACCATTGCTTTCACTCTCCCTTCTTCTCACATCTTCTACATGTGCTTCAAGGGGCTCAGTATTTTCTGCTTCACCCCTGTGTCATCTGGTAGCAATATAAGAAAATTGAAAAGTAGAAGTCCACCATTGAAGGCCATTCAAAGCATTGCTTTCGAAAATATGATTTTTTGAGTTTGTTAGTTGTTTAGATTGGGTGTTGTTCCAATTGATTGCAAATATCAAAAGGAGTTCAAGATCTAAATTTGAAGTGGTTTGGAGTATATTTGAGCAAAGATTTGAGTTAAATTTCATAAAAGACGCAAGGAAAAAGACGAAATCAGTTTTTTGTATAATTTTGTATAATCTTGTATAATAGGGTATATGAGTGTATAAACACATCTTATACACTTTTATACACCTTTATACAAACATATGTAGACGAACTTCTTCCACGATTTCAGTTGCAATTCTTGTTTAAAACCAGTCCAAATCTCCATAAAATGACTTCAAATTTTATATACAACCTCCTTATGCTATTTCTAACAAGTTTAAATAATACCCACTCCAAAATTCTCACGAAATCAAATTTGGAATTTAAACCCACATATTTAAGCTTGTTAAAAATCTAATTTTCACTATCCAAGTGGATTTGGTTTGTTGAACTAATATTTGAGTCACAGTTACTGATCCGAAAGTTAACTTAAAAGCTTGAGCAATCTTTTTTAAAAATTAAATAGTAATTTCGA
The DNA here is from genome assembly GCF_001879085.1 of Nicotiana attenuata. Lineage (NCBI taxonomy): Eukaryota > Viridiplantae > Streptophyta > Magnoliopsida > Solanales > Solanaceae > Nicotiana > Nicotiana attenuata. The sequence continues at coordinate 297,528 of NW_017670976.1, read as the reverse complement.
AAATCTATTGGAGTTGAATGTTGAGTATTAGCGTATTATTTTTGGGCTAGTTGGTTGTAAATTGAAATATGGGCTATAAAATTGAAAAGTAGGGAGCCCAGTTGTTCTTATCTGAAATTTTCCCTTTTAAAAACGGTGACATGGCACACCAAAATCAAAGGTCAGGTGGAGACTCTGAAACATCCTTTTGAACACAGTTTTTGTCACTTTCTAATTGAAAACTCATTCGAGCTTTACAAATCACTTTATTTATTTTAAAGAGGTTAGTGAAGTTGTAAAAAAGGGGTGTGAAAATGATATAATTCAAATGGAAATATTGATTCAATAGAATCGGATTTGTAAACTAATAGAGCAATATCTATTGTATATATTTGCTTATTCGCGGATAAATTATCTCTTGTAGTGAACAACATGTTGCCTTGTCATTCTATTTTGTTTTTTAATATCGGGAGAATGTAGTATGAAAAGCTTTTTATCTTTGATAAAATCCAGTGATGATTAGAGATGTGTAGTGGATAGACTCGATAAATAAGTAGAAAAAGTCGCAGAATCTAATTAAATAGGATTAATTCTACATACATTGATTGACGTGTTATTCGTTAGTACAAAGTACAATATGGGGACACAATAGTAATGAAAAACAGGCAAAAGAAGAAATCAAGAAAAGAAAGAACGTTAGATGTTTGGATATGAGCGCAGATGCAAAAGACTTCAATTTGCAACTCCTTTTCCTCAACAGAGATGTATTAACTCGGAATTAAATAAGTCGATAAACTGTTATATCATAAGTGTATTTTTTAATGATAATGATGAGTATGAAGTTAATATAAAGTTTTTTTATAGTTTCTTTTTTTTTGTGATTATGAGCCCGTTTGGATTAGCTGATTTGAAGTAGCTAATAAGCATTAGGTGCTGAAAAACACTTTTAAGTGCTGAAACTGATTTAATAAATAAGCAGTTACATGTTTGGGTACAAGTGCTGAAATTGACAATAAGTTGCTGCAGTATTTGATAAAAAAAATGCTAATAAGCTCTTTTTCTGTTAAAATGACTTAAATAACCTTAGAACTGTTTGCACTTATAAGGGCGTAATTTCTTCAAAATTTTAGATTCCAGATCGATTCAAATACAAAATATTCTATTTGTCATTTTATTTTAAATACAACTGTGCTTAGATAAGATAATTTTTATGATAAATATAATTTATTTTATGATAAGCATATAATCATAAGTTATAATAATTACGATAAATTGACAAAAGTTTCTCAGTAAAAATAAACCTAAATAGGACAAATTATTTGAAGAGATACAAGCATTGTCTTCATCACACAACACTTAGAAAGCAATACTCAAAAAATTTGATATGTCGTCATTTATTATATACAGTTCAAAGATTAATACACAATAACATAGATATAAGTATGCAAAGGAATAGAGAATTTATCTTAAATAGTCAATGAGAATTGCAGACTTGAAGAGGTTGGGGGTGGAGGGGTGGAAGGAGGGAGGGGGGGGGGGGGGGGTTTAGTTGAATACTTGAGGCAGTGAGTATCGATGTAGGAGTTTTGTTCTAAAAAAAATACTTTAAGGATAAAATAGTAAAAATCTTAGTCAAACTTATAGTGCTTATAAGTTAAAAATTCATAAGCTGAGGATGACCACCTTACGGCTTTTGGTTTATTTTTGACTTATAAGCAATTGGCTTATAAGTACTTTTAACTTTACCAAACGCGTAGATCATAAGCCAAAAAGTACTTATAAGCTAGTTTGACCAACTTATAAGCTTAAGCCAAACACCCTCTATATATTTTTAAGTTGAAAGATGTATGTTTTAAGCCGCTTCAAAAAATAATAATGCTGATATATATATATATATATATATATATATATATATATATATATATATATATATATATATATATATATATATATATATATATATATTTGTGTGTGTGTGTATTATATAAAAACAATTTTATATATTTTTCGCTAGCGAAGGCAATTAATTTCAACCGATCGATCAATTTTATATTTTGCCCTAAAATAAATCAGAAGTACTCCCTCCGGTCCAAAATAAATAATTTTTTGGATGTTTTCACACAGATTAAGAAATTCACCTTTTAACATTAATTAGCAATAGAATTGACCATATTAACCTTTACTATCTCACATAAACACTCCTAACACATATTCCAACACTATTTACTCCAAGGACAATGTAGGAAAAAAATAATTAATTCAGTCTTGAAATCTGAAAAAATTACTTATTTTAGACCACAAGAAAAATACCAAAAAATCACTTATTTTGGACCGAAGGGAGTATAAAGAAAGGAAGCGTGTCAAAATTGTGTTTTCAGTGCATGGGTTTTCAAACTCTTTGGACTATGGCCGCTGCATTGACTATATTTATTCTGTGTGCTTTGCCCGTTGCCGATGAACAGCTAGATGTTTATTTATTGTATTGTATCGTATTTGTTATTTTAAATATAATACTATTAGTTTTGATTGTTATTTAAATTTTATTGTATCGTATCGTTAAATTCATTGTCACGTAACGATGAAAAGTGTCACTTTATGAAACGACGGATTTAGTGTAGTGGCGTTGTTTCCTTATCTTTTTTCTCTCATCTTGCCCTTTTGGATTGGTGTGGTGGCGTTGTTTTCCTTGCCCTTTTTCTCTCATCTTGCCCTTTTGGATTTGGTGTGGTGGCGTCATTCCTTGCCTTTTTTCTCTCATCTTGTCCTTTCTTATTACTCATTAAATAACATATTTGATCCTTTACCTTATTTTTTATATAATAATTATACTCCGTATCCTATCTTTTCTTAGTAATGTTTCAAGTTTATTCTTCATATTGTTGGTGTGTGACATCATGAAACGACGACGAAAGATGTAGTCTATCCAAATATTATATTCATCAAACAATATAATATACAATAAAATGCAGTACAATACAATACGATATATTATGAAACAACATATAGTAATAATCCAAACAAGCTAGAAGTGTAGCAGTAGTTTTTAGATGAGAAATTCAACACAATTAAACGCAGTTTATTAAATGAATATTAAGCAGAATATTGTTTTTAAAGCAATAAAGTACTATTTTAAGACTTTATTTCATCTTGTACTACAATTGCTGCTACTGTTTCGAGTCTCCTCCGTAGTACTTCTACTACAAAACTTTACCGTCCAAAAAGTAATTAAAGTTGATGTGAACATATTATATTATCTAGGATAGAAACAATCCATGAATCTCGAAAAATATTAACACATGTAGAAAATAAAAATTCCATATGTAATGTACGTAAAAGACCTGATTATAGTCGAGGTTCAATGAACCCACACCAACTTATATTAGTGGGCTAAAATTTAAGGTCCTGATTGGTCATGGGAGGTCTCGGTCCATGGTTAAAGTACTTAAAAGTCTTCGTCTAGAGTTGGTTAACTTTGACTTTCTTATTGTACCTTTCTTCTCTTTATTAATTACTCCCTTGGTCTCATATTAACTGTCGCGGTTACTAAAAATAATTATCTCAAATTATTTGTTATTTTAGAATAAGATAAAGTGATAATCTTTCTTATTTTTTACCCTTAGTAATAATTGTTCTTGAAGATGGAGATAACACATAAATAAAATAAATATTCAATAAAGAAAGATTATATTTTAAGATATAAATAAGGATAGAATAGTCCAATTCATTTTTTAATTAATATTTCTTAAGAAACGTGTAAAAGAGAAACACGAGATATAATATAAGACGGAGAGAATATTAGTTAAATAAATCGAAACGATTATCAAAAGCTTTTGGATTAGTGTCAAGGTAATTGAGGAAATTGGATCACCGTCATTGGTCGTCTTGACTTCAGATTATGATGCATTATTAATTACTACCGTTCAACTGTTTTTCCTTTTAATTTTTCAGTTCACATTTGATAATATTTTATTTTTTATACATATAGTTTATTTGAGTTTTTGTTTTAAATTCGAGTTCAATGTCAACTCTTAGGTAGTATATATTGACTGAAGTACATTTTTCTAAAATTTTATTTTGGGACAACCGAAAGTAGGCTTGAGATAGATAGATTGCTAGTATTTTAATAATACAAGTTTGAAGGTTGAGTTTACGATTCAACAATTTTTTCCTTGTTGACTCTTGAACGTTACGCTATTTTTTATTCTTTCTTTCTTCTTCTTCCTCAAACCTTTTTATTTATTTAATTATATTTTTCCTTACAATTAAGACAATGGGAAATGAACAAACATTTGGAGCGCTCCGACTCCTTTAATTAGTTTATTTCTATTGCACTTATATCTTAATTAAATCTACAAGTACAACTATACTACATTACTACTCTACTTCTATATATATACTAGCGTTGTTTGCCCGTGCTTGCGCACGGACCCAACAATTTAGATTAAATTGTAGTTTTTTAGGGTAGAAATTGTATGAAATGTCAAATGCAATGTGATTCAAGTAAACTTAACTATTGGAGCACGCCAAGGTTGGTGTTCAATGATCGACGTAGAATTAATGTCTTTTAAAGAAATTATTATAGCAACTTGTTCCTGTACCGGGAAAAAACAGTTCAATATTTTTTTAATTTCATTTGTTCATTTTACGTGAAACTTTTTTTCTTAGTCTTTCCCAAAAAGATAACACATTTTTATTGCTCTTTTAGCATGTTTATAAAGGAAAAAATGGTTAAATATTTCTGCTACCTTTGTTTCATTATATATGACATTCTTTCATTTTTACTCTTCTAGAAACAAGAGCGGCAACTTTTATATTTGAAAATTCTTTAATTTTAAACTTTTTAGTTTACTTTTAATGACATGCTCTTATAACCATAAAAATATTATAGCATGTATATGACCCAAGTTCTAAGAGTACCGTTAGTATGTGTAAAATGTCCTCTTTTCTTGCTGAAGCTTCACGATCCATTCAAATATCATTATATAAAATAAAACCGAGGAGTAATACGAAATATTTCTTAGTAGTTAATCCTACAAAAATATTCAAAACTTGAAGAAAATGAATTTTGAACTTCAATTTATATTCAAACAAATGTATGAAGAGAATATTTATCTCCCTTATTTAACTGGAGTTTCTATAACGTACATTATTAATAGAGAAGAAAGAGATTTCTTAATACCGATCACACAAAATTATTCAAAACTTGAAGAAAATCAAATTTAAACTTTAAATTTTCTAACGCTTATCTTTCTTATTTAACTGGTTTATTGATTTGTGTATTATTTATTCAACAAATTTCAAGAATTGCAAACTAAATTCACCATATTAGTGAATTGATTTAACAACCTTTTCCGGAGCAGCATATGCAAATATTGCTTAAACCTATTTCTCCATGAACCAATTAGTAACAGAGCTAATCTATATCTATAATTAACAATGACCTTAGAGAAACGCACGCAGTGAAATGCAAATTCATTTACTTTTTCTTGTTTTAACGGAAACTTATTTTGATGAAATTTACTCTTTGGTAAATCTATTCAAATAGAAGAGCTAGATTTTTGAAATGATAAATTTTAGTAGGCCCTGTTGGTATGACAGCCAGCAAATGCAGTAAAATAAGGTGGGGCCACTGATTCAGCAAACTACCCACACGTGCTCGCGGAACTTGTGTAGCTGTTTGGGCCTTTAAAATGGCTCAGAAGTTCCCTTTATTTACCAAAACTATGTGATGGCATTTAGTGCAATAATATGCAAAAGCAATGGCAAATATGTTACCGGTGAAGCAGGGATGTCGACGAAGAGGAACCTGCTTCACCTGTTTCTACGGCTCTTCTTATATAGGAGAATATATATATGAGTAAATTCCACTTTACCTCCTTAACCTTTTAGCATAAGGAAACAATACCCCCTTCACCTTTTGAATGGGAAAGGGAACCTCCTTTGACCCAAAAGCCAACCAACGAAATGAAAAGATGGTCACCAGAATTTACAAAATGATATAACAATCCTTGTTTGGAGAGAAAACTAGTGTCATCACGTCTTAACCAATTTAATTGCTTTTTTTAGTTAATGTCATGATAATAACTATCAACCTACAAATATGAATAATACAATAGGCATGTAATCCGATGTTAATAGATTGGACAAAGGAAAAAGATCAAATATCAAAAGTAACTTACATTAAGTTGTATCTCGCAAGTAACCTTTATTCTTCATTATTCAACAATTATGGCTAATAACAATTTGAGCTAAGCTTGTTTGATGCCAATATCAAAGCATATGAAAAAAACAAAGTCGAATTCTCCTTTTTATGGTGCGCGCAGAGTTATCTGTAGCAAAGTAATTAACGAGAAGAACTGGATGACTGTATATATTTATTTCTATGTTTTGGATTGTCTTGGATTTTTAAATAGTTGGCCTGTATATAACTTTTAACTTTGGCTACTTTTGACTCTATGTATATATCTATCCCGTTGTATATTCTACNGCAGCACCATGACTTAAATCTATTTTCGTCAACTTTTATTAGTTGGCACAAAAGAATTTGGAACGTCATTGGAGCCAGATGCTCGCATATTGAGGATAACAAGATCCACAAAATAAAATGAAATATACTATATGTATTTGAATCAGTTTAATAACAACCAAATTAAGTAATTAAGTTTCTTAAAGTTGATTTAGTTATCTTAAAAGCTGGTTGAATTTTTCGGTGATAGTTTTCTCATTATGCTTGTTAATTCTTTAGTTAAAGGGGGCTCTCTTTCCCATTCAAGAGGTGAGGGGGATATTATTTCCCAGCACTAAAAGGTTAAGGGGGTAAGGTGGAATTGACTCTATCTCTCTCTCTCTCTCTCTCTCTCTCTCTATATATATATATATATATATATATATATATATATATTTTAAAAACATATTCAGATCGTCTACAACATATACGAGATAAGGAATTGACAAGGAAATGTTTCCTATAATAGCAACTAATTAATAAGGAAAAACTGTTTTTGCTGCTAGCAAAAAGTATTTCTCCGTCTTGGCCAAACAATTTAAATCTTTTAAAAATACTTTTTTGGAGGAAAAAGTAATTTTGACCTCCCAGAAGCTCGGCCAAACATGCTCTTAATCTCCCATACTTGACTAGTGAAATAAAAAAAGACTTTGTCACGTGCTATACATTGAAATTTTTTTGGAGTCCTAATCTCAAGGTTCTTAATTAATTGAATTCCAAACATTTTGTCGGAGTCAACTGCATAATTTCGATGCAATCTGAATCTAGAAAATGAAGTTATACAATTTCAACTTTTGTTGTTTTGGAAATTTTCAAACAATATAGCTTTCCTAATCATCTTCTAGTTACAAGCATCTATTTTCTTGATTTAGTATAATAATTTTAGATATGAAATAGGATGAAATTGATTAATTCGCAAGAAACAGATGATTGTCTTATTACTTGCAGACTAAGTAAGAAGATTTCGGACTTCCCATTTTCAAATAAAAAAACATGAATTATTTTGTTCAAATATGTTAGAATTAAGTATTGGACCTATCTGTTTATATTTACCTAGTTCTATCAGTTTCTGCCAATAGAAAATACTAAGATAATATCCTTTCCTCCAATACTGACGTGGAATACACATAGAGACCCGCGTGTTGGACACCTAAATTGGTGAGCTGTGTGCGCGTATTTTTTAATGCACTTTAATAGCTAATTCTAATCCAATATCCGGATCGAGGTGGCAAGCGGATGGGTCGGATCGGATAGTATATTGGCAGATTGAAAATAGATAAATTATTCGATTTAACCCGTATTTAATACGGACAAAAAATGGTTTAACCAACGAATAATATGGCTTCTTGAGTATGATTATTTTTGAGAGTATTCCTAGTCTTCCAAATTTGATAAACCCGTAATTTGAATTTTTACAAATATAAAAAGTTAAATCAATTGGTTCTTCATTTGCTATCCAAATATGAGTCTTATTTATATTTGATCTATTTTTAAAAAAATTCATTATTTAGCCCCTTTTTAGTAAATAATACGAATGAATAATTATTTTTTTTAAAAAAATCTATTTTACCATCACTATTCAAGATTTCTGCTCTTTCAGAATTCTGCACAGGGGAAATAATAAAAGATAGAGATAACATGGAAAATGTTTGTAAACACGTACTTGCATCAAATATAAATAATGCACTTTCCTATGGTGCTGACGTACCAAATGATATAATACGAGCAAGTAGGTTGGCAAATTGGTCAAAACAAGACTCAATATTCAACCTGTATTATATGTATATATCCAAAATCTAGCACCCTTTTAATTTTTCTTTTCTTTTATCCATATATACATGTTTCTTTCTAGTTTCCTTAGGGTTGGCTTGACCTTGACTAGTGTAAAGAAAGTCAAAATATTATGGGCCGACATGAGGCAATTTAACTTACTTTATTGAATATACATGTCCTACTGAACCAACCACTTGTGTTACTAATACAAATTTTACAACTATAAGTAAGCTGTTTAGAAAAAGAAAGAATGAAAAGATCCTATATTTCTCTCTTGATTTTCTCCTCACCTTCCTACAACTTGGTCAATTCCTAGTATTGTATTTAAGCCTCTATTTTCATTGTGCTATCATCAGATTTGAAAAGAATTGTTACTTACAACTGAAGAAATTAAAGCAATGGAATTCACAAGTTTGGTTGATACTTCCTTGGATTTGAGTTTTAGACCTCTTCCAGGTCTTGATAAAATGGCGGTATGTGGAGATTTTTGGACTCTATGCCTTAACCCTAATGAATATATGCTTTTGTGATTGTATTTTGCTTAATATAGATGTTCTTTTTTTGCTTTCAGAAACAAGAAGTTCAGAGTAATTTCACTGGATTGAGCAGAGACAATATGCTGGTGAAAGATGAGGTTTGTATTTCTTCTTGTTCTTCTTCAGTTGTTTGGAATATATAAGTGGGGGTGGCAAACGGGTAGTTCGGGTCGGATATGGGCGGGTCGAAAGCGGGTAATATAAAAACGGATAAATTATCCGATCCGAACCATATTTAATATGGATAAAAAACGTGTTAACCTGTAGATAATATAGATGATTTCTTGAATATGATCACTTGTGGGAGAATTCCGAGTCTTCCAAACTTGAGGAAACACTGAGGAAACACCTGAAAGTTAAACGCATTGGTTGTCCATTTTCTATGTGGATAATATGGTTCTTATCCATATTTGACACGTTTTTAAAAAGTTCATTATCCAACATATTTTTTAATGAATAGTACGAGTGAATAACTGTTTTCTTTTAACCATTTTGCCATCACTATATATAACTATGAAGATTGGCTTTTTATGAGTTTCTTAATTTGTTTTATTTTGTATTGTGTTCATTCAGGCAGGTGATTTGTTAGAGGAACTAAACAGAGTGAGCAGTGAAAACAAGAAACTAACAGAGATGCTAACAGTTGTGTGTGAAAATTACAATGCATTAAGAAACCAATTAATGGAGTATATGAACAACCAGAATAATGGTGTAGTAGATGATAGTGCTGGATCAAGGAAAAGAAAAGCTGAAAATATCTCCAATCCCAACAACAACAACAAAAACAACAACTTGGATATTGTTTGTGGACGTTCATCAGAAAGCAGCTCAAGTGATGAAGAGTCTTGTTGCAAAAAACCAAGAGAAGAAGACATAAAAACTAAGGTTTCTGTCGTTTCTATGAAGACAGAAGCATCTGATACCTCTCTTGTAAGTCCATATATACACTTGTCTTAGTTAAAGAAGAGTACTCTTCAGACAATATTCTATGTGAGAAGTGAAAATACTTGAATTCGCCATCTTGAAATGTGTAATCATCTCACCTAAAAGCTTAAACTGACCTAATTATGTCTTCCGCACTCAACTTCTAATGAGGTAAAGCTAACATATTTGCAGATTGTAAAGGATGGTTATCAGTGGAGGAAATATGGTCAGAAAGTAACTAGAGACAATCCTTCTCCAAGAGCTTACTTCAGGTGCTCTTTTGCTCCTGGCTGCCCCGTCAAGAAAAAGGTAATATACTCCAAAGATCAAGTGGGGTCTGGGGAGGGTAGAGAGGCTGTTTCCGATAGACCATCGGCTCAAGCATGAGGAGAACATGAATGTACTTAATCAGGACGCCTAATATGTTCTCGGTATCCAGTAACCGAAAAGAGTCAATTAGGGGTAATGTAACATGTAAAACAATGAAGCAAAAATGAGCTCACTATATGGTTTTAGTATGCAACCCTGATTTCATTCTTCTTCACAGCTAAAGATAGTATAAAGCCCCTTTACACTGTTTGGTCATCATATAATCGTCCATGAAAAAATGAGATTAGTTACATTGATAATAAGACAGGTTTCTTGCTACAACAGACTAGAAACACAAATAGTGTTGAAGTTCTTTACATCGTTAGTGTAGATAAGTTAAATCCTACTACTATTTCACAATTCTACTATTATTGTGGCTAGATATGTTAGTGAATTGTACAAAAGATGGTGACCACTTCTATAGTTGTTCTAACAACGAGCTGTGCGGCATTTGACAGGTGCAAAGAAGCATAGAAGATCAGTCAATTGTGGTGGCAACATATGAAGGAGAACATAACCATCCAATACACCCTTCAAAACCAGAGGCAGCTGCTGCTGCTGCTGCCAGTACTACTTCCGCCGGCAGCCGTTTAAATGTGAGAACTATTGGGGGTACCACTGCTTCAGTCCCTTGCTCTACCACTCTCAATCCCTCAGGACCAACCATTACTCTCGATCTTACTGAATCTAAAACAGTAGCAAAAGGCGATATCATGAAGATGAGTAGCAGTATTAGTCCTACTGGTGGCAATAGCCATAGAACAACAGAAGCTGATCAATATCATGATAGGCCAGAGCTTCAACAGTTCTTGATAGAGCAAATGGCTTCTTCATTGACTAAAGATCCAAGTTTCAAAGCAGCACTTGCTGCCGCCATTTCAGGAAAAATTCTCCAACATAATAATCAGACAAGTAGATGGTAAACAAAAGTCCTGCACACCAGTCAAAATTGCTATTTATGGATAGGCTAGACAATTGTTCAATGTTTTCCAACTTAAGACTCATTTGGAAAGTTCAGGAAAAAGAAAAGAAACAAGTTGTTCATTGTTCAATGTAGATACAGAAAAACTGTAGCTTTCGAGACGCAAAGTTGGACTTGAAAGTGCACGTGAGAATGGGATCTTACCATAGGCTAATTTTCAACAGCTGCCATATTGGGTCCTGCCTATGGACCAAACTTGCTCCGAATTTTTGCTAGATTGAGACTGCATGGTCCTTAACATTGGACAATACTGAAATGCGATTAAGAAATATTCAATTTGATTTCCTTCTGGATGCTCAGCTATTTGTCTCTGAGTTCAACTTCTGTACATTGACATTGCATTATTCTGTTACAACATCAAGTTACATTAATAAACAAGCATGATTATATCCAAATTGACTAACTATAAGCTTCTTGTTCACAAAACCCCGTATGTATATGTCAAAGGACCCAGCCTCATTGATTATCTGCACCATAAAAAGGAGAAGAATGCAATGAAATCAAAGTCATCTTCAAGTCCACAAGCTACTTGAGAGTTCAATTATTTTCTTTTGTTTTTTCTCTCTTCTTCCAGTAAACGCAGACTTTTAAAACTCAAGCAATTGGCCACTCAAAATACCCATCTTTGATACCCTATATTCCCTTTTCAATCACAATCATACAATAATCTGCAGTTCCTCACCTCCACACACTGGAGGCTTTTACTTTGAAAATTGCACTAACTGCTGACAGATCATTCAATTTTCTCTGTCAAGAGATGGCATACAGTGTTCTCAAGATTTTCACAAAAAAAAAAAAAGAAGGGGAAATTGATCTTTATTGCCTAGAAAGTTTTATTATCCTAAAAGACATGGCGTATGGCCAAAATTATGTTGGCTGATTCAAAATCTCAAACAAAAAGAAAAAGAAACATAAAGCATCATTCAAAATACTGCTAATATGGTTAAGAAAAAGGAATCAAGAACTCAATAAACCCCTAATACAAGAACTTTATAAAAAAAGACAGACTCCTCAGGAATGCAGAAGCAAGTGCACCAGGTCCTTAAAGTTGGCAGCTGTATCGTCTATACACTCAAGAGAGTGGCTTTGCACGAGTAGTTGGATCTTCCTTGGATTCTACTTGTATCATAAACACATAGCCCAGCACCCATAAGAAAATATACAAGAAAGGAACCCAAGAGAGGCAAGCTAGCAGACTCAAAATGCTGCCCACGTACTGAGGATCTCTTATTACTCCAAAAGGAAACTCTGTTACCCAGGGGATAGTCTTCCCAAAGCGTACACCATAATAAGTGCCTGATTCTCCCAACAGTTGGTATACCCTGCAGTTTTACAAATTATTACACCCATGAAACCAGAAAGTGTAAAGAACTAAATGCAAAACCTGGACAACCAATTGGAGTGCACGTCTAACATAGCAGTCACTCCTGATAAGATGGAACCAAAATATATCAAAGGCTCACTTAAGGCGCGCTTAAGCCCTAAAGCTCAGAAAAGCTAAAGGAGGGCGCTTCGCCTCACTTAAGCTGCGCTTCAGTGTGGCAAGGCACTAAGGCGTGGGCCTCAATGCCCATGAGTTCTATCTTGAACTGAGCGGTACTAAACAACAAATATTACAGCAAATAAGTGTACTAGTTGCTGAGGCAAACATTAGGAGAGAATTTGTCTCCTTTTTCTTGAATTGCATATGTATTTTTATTTGTTTCCTCAACTGCGCCTTTTTTTTTACTAAAGCCCGCACTTTTGTTGCGCTTTGCGCTTAAAGCCCCGGTCGACTTGGAGCGCTTATTAGACTTTTTCGCTTTTGACAACACTGACTTCATTAAAGATATGGATTGTTATGTCCAAAATAACCAGGTAATAAATTGTCAGCAGAATATCTAAAGCGATATCTGGTGCCCTGTCAGATCTTTATCTGAAGCTTACCATTGGAATGGAAACTCTCCGATGATTGTTATCAATGTAGTTTAAACATGTTCATCTCTATCAATAATCACCCCAGACCCCACTAGTGGGATTTCACTGGGTCGTTGTTGTTGTTGTTGTCATCTCTATCGGTAATATGTTTCTAAATTAAACTCAACTAAAGGAGAATTGATTCTTATAATCCCTTTCTTCTTTGATAAATGATTTCAATTATCTTTCCCTAGGTATTAGACTATTTTAAGCCTTTCAAACTCCATTTCTTTGGACTTCAATATTTCGATCAATGCTTGTCTAAAGGTACTTTAAATGTATGATCAAAATAAACCTATACTCAACACTTACGTTTTAAGTTAGGTAGTGAACATCATACTCATTACTCTTCTATGAGCCAAAATAATCTACATATTAAATAAGATTGGTCGGAAGTCTAGTCAGAGCTACATACCCAAAGCTTAATCTATATCCCATTCCAAGTAGACTTCATCAAATTACCCTTGATTTATATAGTCTTCCGGAACAAAACTTCCATTCATATTTATTAACTGCCAACTAATATTTTCTAAATTTCTAATATCACTCTAAAACTTATCAAATTGACTAGTAAAGTCAACCTACCTACTGAGATGGGAGGTAAAGAGCATCAGTAACCCAATAATGGACCCAAATCATTAAAACCTCCCCAATATCTCCAGAGACATTAGCTAACATATAGTCTGGTCGTCATGTCAAACAGCAATCGTGTCATAGATTCACTAATGCCTTTGCCCGACGTTGCAGGCTGAGCATCTACAGCTCTTAGATATTCCACACCGAGCTGATTACAATCCCTGTGTGCTATTTGGTTTCAGTTGGAGGGTTTCATTTGAACCTATAAATTATCCATCAGTACTTTTGCATCTGACATGTAGAGGTATAACATGTAGACAATCGTGATTGCATGTCCAATTTGGACTACCCGATAGTATCTTCTAAAACTTAATCAGCTGATTTGACCAGGCTGAGCGGGATTAATGAGATTTGTAAAATTTAAGCAATCTGAGATGACGCTGGCACATCAATCTTCTGAATTGATTGAACAAACCTCTTCTCCTATACAATACGATTGCTTATAAACTGACAGAGAAATGCACATAAACCTCTAAAAAAACCACATCTGACACTGAGGCAATGTGCATTAATACAGCATGTAGTTCTCCTTGTACAACTATGTACTAGTTCTTTATCAAATTTCCAATACGGCAGCTTTGTGCTTTGCATACATTGAAAATCCACGACGACAATAAAACAAGTCTTTCGGAGGTTTATATGATTCCACTGAATAGGAGAACCATGTCATAAATGCTTCCCCTCAGTGAAGAATGATTAAACCGGCTCCAGTGAATTGAAGACAAGGGGAGGGGAGGCAATCCCTTTCCTCCACGCATAAAAATTTCTAACAATTGACAAAATCCTAGCTATCTCATTTGTCAATCAAAGCATCGAAAAAACTACATGTCAAGTTCAAGCTAACTGGTGTCGGCCATATCAGTCTTTGATATTTAGCCCTAAAATCTATGGATAATGGGCCCACTCCTCTACCATTTCTCCACTTACACACTTGGTTCACTAGCTTGTATTCGAATCGAACTCGTGTGATCTGCTACACATTCCACACTATACTTTTTTGTCATTGAATCAAAGCCCTGGAGACAATCAATCCTTTGTTTCTATTCAGCTTGTTTAGGCCAATAACATTCAAATCCTAGATTTGTCATTTTTCATTTAGTTTCAAGAATTTAATTTTTAGCAAACAGCACTAGACCAAAGCATATAATTTACAAACTGACACAATCTTCGTTGAAAGAACAACAAATATAGAAAGAAAGAAGAACAATTACGTATATGTAGAAAAGGGTCAAGGGTATTGAAGCTTGAGGAAACCGACCTGAAATTAAGGAACTGGCCAAAAATGAAGAGGGGCCAAAAATAAAGTGGAGGCGGGCATGAAAATGTGGAAACTGAGAAGAGGGAGATGAACTGTAACAATTTTATAAAGTGAGAGAGCATAGCCATTATTTTGCAAGGGTCACGTCCTCTGCCGCACAGATCGACCCATGTTTGAGGATTTGTCCAGAGAAAGTAGTAGAATGGAAATGGTGATATCACTCCTATGCATGCCCATAACCCCATTTCTTGTTTCTGTTTTTGTTCCTTCTCTGTGTGGTAGAAAAGTGTCACTGTACTAATATTGCTTTGTTCCCTTTTTGGAATCTATACTCGGAAGTCCCAAAACAGAAAGTTTCCGACCTCCAGTCTATGTTGTCTGCAGAATATTCGAATAGGTTTTGGGCCGATTTGTGGATTCTGTGTGAGCCTGTGTTGGGGAAAAATTGGGCTTGCAAATAGCCTGGTACTATTGGGCCAAATGGTCGATAAGGATTAGTTACCTCTCCTATAGCAAAGGTTGATACCTTATTTATTTTAAATAAGGGATGTTTACATTCCTATGCCACATATGAAACCTTATTACCCTCAATGTTTAAGGTTTGATTTAATTACACTTAGTATACCAAATTACCAATCATATACCATACTTAATTAAAAGTCTAATTAATTGGCAGTTTTTACTCCTTAATTAAAGGTATCCATATATATCCCACGTTTCTCTATCCCCCTAATTCCTAAGACCTGCGCCCTTTTTCCCCTCATCTTTCTTCCTCTTCTCCATTCCTTCTTCTTCTCAAAAAATATAGAGATGGAAATTGCAATTTTGTTACGTATGTTAATCAAGTTCTGATAATCTTTAACCAACTCAATAGCTCAAGTAATAACTTTTTCATCTTCTTCAGCCATGTCTTCAAGACTACAAGGATTAAGAACTTCAACTAAGCAGTCCCACAGCTTAGGAAGCTTTTCAAACAAAGATCCACCCAATTTTTCACATAAGTACTTCAAGGCAAGTTCAGATCCACGTCTACTGATGAAGCCCTCAACCTTTAAACGATCTTCGCCAGAGGAGAGCATATGAACTTTCGATTTGTGTCTATTACTGCTGCTAACCAATCAATCCCCTCCCCCTTCTTCTGACTTTGATTCAAAGATTCAACTTTTAAAGACTAAGCTTCAGCCTGAAACCTTAAATTGATTTGTATTTTTTTTTTTTTTGTAGAAATTTTGTAGGTGAAGAGAAAATTTTGTAGTCAACATTTTTTTTCAACATAAATTGTAGTTTAATTGTAGTATAAATATAGTAATTTTGTAGATACTCTTAAAAACAATACTGCTTTATACATACTTAAACTGATTTGTAGTTTATTTGTAGATAAATGTAGGAATTTTATAGATATTAACATAAAATCAGACTTTCATAGAATTTGTAACATAACAATTTTAATCAGCTCCCCCTAATTCCTAAGACCAGCGCCGTTTTCCCCCTCCCATTTCTTCCTCTTCTCCATTCCTTCTTCTTCTCAAAAAATACAGAGATGAGACCCATTTTTTATAATCAGATTTTTCCCATTCAATTTGTAGCATGATTGGGATTTTGGACATGATTGAGTGTTGTTGCTGAGGTATTGTTCTATATTTTATTATTTTTTTGATTTGTGGATTGAGAAAAAAAAAGAAGATGAAGAACAGAGTATCGGCAGTATTGGTTTCTACAATTTGACTTGATTTTGTTGAATAACTGGTCGCCTTTTTTATGTCTGGATTGAGGAAGAAACTCGACGAACTGATTTCTACAATTTGATTTCAGTTTGTTGAAGCTTTTCGTCTTTTTATTTTGAATTACGAAAAAATTCGGGAGAGATCAGATAAAGGATTTGCGTTCAAATTTGAACTGAAGGTCGCTAAATCAATTAGGATATTCTTTTCCTGATTTTTAGCGCGCCATATTAGAAAGATTCAGCTACTATTAATTACTAATTAATGAATGGTATAAAAATTATAGAAAAACAGTGCACAGGCCGGGTAATTTACAAAATATGCACATTTTTGGTAATAAGGTTTCATATATGGTATAGGAAGGAAAAAATCCCTTTAAATAAATACCCTTTTAAAAAATTATATTCCATAGCTACCTTTTGATTTTTTATAGCCAAATATCTATTTATGGTTACCTCCTACCCTTAAGCCATAAAATAAGCTTTGTATTATTTTTCTCTCTCCACTCAAATTTCTCTTATCCCTAACCAAAAGCTTCAGCCGAGGACCCCTAAAAAAGCTGCCCACCCCCAATCTCTCACCCACCAGCAGCCCCATCTCGTTCTCATTCTCTTCAATGGAGGATAGATCTCCTCCTTGAGAGAGCAGCAGCCGTCCTTCCCATTCCCCTTCTCCAAGAACGCCCAACACTCCACCCCTCACAAACCTGATCATCCGCCCACCTTCCTAAGAGAGGATCATCATCCTTGAATTCCAAAAAGAATGCTGATAGCAGCCCACTCCATTAACAACCTCCATTCGCCACCCCAAGAAAAGGGAACGAACAGCAGCTGCAAAAAAAGAGGAACGAAAGAAAACAGAGCATCAACACAAGTGAAAATACAAAGATGAAGAAACATAGTCGAAGTCGCCGTTGATACTGATGATGCTTCAACCTCACCGCCGCCGTCGAGACCGTGGACTGCTGACGGTGGCTCCGGTGGCTTCAATTGTAAAGAATAGGTTTTTTGAAGCGCACGTGAGGGTATTATGGTAACAGGAACAGTGGCGTTTCAAGTTAGAATCGCGGCCCTCTCGACGAGACGACATTAGGGTTGTTCTTGAACGAAGACGAGGAGTTTGGGGCTGAGCAACTTGAATTTTCTGTTAATATATTTTAATGTATTTCAATGTATGTCGATGTATTTTCATCTATTTCATTGTATTCATTGTCTTCTTTTTCATTGTATTTCAATGTATCTCGCTGTATTCCATGTATTTTATTGTATTCACTGTCTCGTTGTATTCCATGAATGTATTCATATATTTTTTTAATTAATATAATTTATGTATTCAGATGTATATATATATTTAAATTGTTCTGTTTTTGTTGTATTTTTCCGTTGAGAATCTTTTTTATAAGTGGAAATACAAATTTTGTGTGTTATAATTGAGTTTGTTGAGTTATATTAGGAGTCTATTATGTTAATTGATATGAAATGTATTGTATAAAAAAGGTTTGATGGCCATCTAGATCTAATATGTATTTTTTCCTCTATGCAAAAATGCTATAATTACTCGATGAACACCTAATGGAATGAGGAGATTGCAAATATCAGCTAAAAAGGAAAATTAATTTTATATATATTAGGTATACCATACTATATAATAGAGTACAATGTAAAATTGGTTTCTGATGGAATAACAGTGAAAATGGATTAGAATGTTAGCCAATCGTGTTGGAGGTTTTTAGGTTAGAAATTTTGTTACCACTAATATAGGAAATCTCCTTAGTTTTAGCTTTTTATTATAGGGATAATCTTGATTGTGGTATAAATGGAATAACATGCAAAAAAGTTAGTTGCACAATTTGTAATATCTAAATTAGTTGTAGCTTATATGATTAACTCTTATAGGTCTTGTATTTATGAAAGTTCCCCTTAAAATAGGGTAGAAATGACATCAAGTAGCCACCCTAAAGGGCTGCTATTTAGGAATTAGCCAGTGTGTCCAGAATTTTAGCTTTTCAGTTTAATTTTTCATGAAAAAAATGTTCTGACTAGTCCTGAAGTTAAATTTTTTAGTTTAAAATTTCAGGACAAAATAAATGCCGGTTAATATCTAAATAGCTTTCGTGAGAATGGCTAATTTGAGCACTTGCCCCCTAAAATAAGGGATAGTTAATGTCGTCTTAAAATAAGGGGTTGTTTGGTTTAGATATAAGTTTTGTAGAAATTAGTAATGCAAAAATTATAATATAAGGATTGTAATGTAATAATTAGCAATGCAAGGATTGTAATACATCGAATAGTAATACATAAATTTGAATGTCGGGATTAAAATATATTTTTATTTACTTATTATTAAATTAGTTGTTTAATACATGAGGTTTTTTGGGGGGACATTTTAGTTGTTTCAATCCATGTAATACTAATCTCGATGTTCTTATTCTCCCGTATAAAATAATACATAGATTTCTTATCGGCAACAAGGATGACAACCAAACAATATATTATAATGCTGAATTTTATGCAAGCATCAACACAAATAACCAAACACTGAATTAATGCTAGATTTTTACATCTCTCGCTCGTCACTCTCAATAAATCACTAATTCGGATTACAGTAATACATGACAAAGTTTAATCTTATAGAGATATGCTTTAGAGCAAGGAGAATTCAAGGACTTGTCACTTCTTTAAAAGACAGCCTTCTTTTTAGTGGAAATATACAAGTAAATACAAAGAACATCTCTCTGAAGGAAATGCTGGATCAACAAATCTGGAATATTAGTAGCTTGTTCGTCCACCACCCGAATTTTATGTTTTAACTCTCCACCCGCCATCTTCTCTGGTAATCTTCTGTTCAGCTACGCCATGCAGAGGACGCTTCTAAATCAACATCTTCTTCCCACCAAGTTGCAGTCTGCAGCAAGACATTCAACCAGGCATTCAAACAGATTCTCAAATCTATTGTGTAATTTTACTAATAATCTTCGGATAAGCAACGAGAAGTTTATTTGAGTAATGGGAGAAAACACAAATAAACACAAAAACTATGAAAGGTGAAGTTACTATAAAGAGACCTTGTAGCCTCTTCTGAGAAATTCAAGTGAGCTTCCTTTCTCCTCTTGCAGTCCGAGGACTCTCAATAGTTCTTCCTTGGTCTGCCATAACACGTAATGAGCAACTTATTTACCATAAAAGTTAATTAAGAAGCACTAGGAACAGATGTATAGTTACTTCGCCAAGAGTGAAGCGAGTTGCACTCTCTGCCACACAGACAAAAGAACCATCTGTCTGTTTCAGCATCACCTGCCAAGGCCCTGCAAAATTTAAAACAAAGCTAAAGGTTGTTGGTATTTCCGTGTTGGTGCAGAGACACCACATGCACAACCTTAAAGTGAGCTGCAGGTGCTGTTCTTTTATCTTTTGTTTATTTGTTTGTTTTGCAAGGTGATGTTAGTATTGCTATTTAACATATTCTCTGTTTACCAACTAAAAGATGGAGCAAGTCAATACCCTGAAATCTGAATGATGAGTGATTAGCAGATATATTACCTGTACGTCAGCCTGAATATTAGACAACAACATTGATGATTATAATATGAAACAAAAATGCTGGAAATCTTTTACTCTGACCCGATGCTAATTATCTCATTTCAAATATCTTAATTTCATATACAGCAATTGAATTTTCTATAAAAGGAAACTATTCTTGATTTTGTAGAGTTTCACAAATAACTATAACAGGCAAAGAGTTTACATTTGACAGTATGTCGTCCTAATGTTCACAAACAAAGACAAGAATTTGAATAAGGGGTTTCATTTTCTTCTCTCATATCACTTTCAAGTGAGAAAACAGCTCCTAGGATCAGATTTGATTTTACACTCATAATATGTCCTGGACAACAGCAACCTTGCAAGGGTCGTAAATATTTACAAGTATCGTCTTATATCTTATTGTTCTACTGGAGTAAACACCAGAAAATAATCTGCACTCATGTTTTGATATCAGAAAGAAGGATATATAATTGAGAAACAAGAAGAGAAGTTGATAAAAAATAGGGAAATGATGAAATAGAAGTAACAGAATCCCTAAATAAGCGTATAACCAGATGAACGAAATCTTACCAGGATATTGACGGAAGAGAGCTCCACTGTAGTTCACAATATAAGGTGCCACTGCAACTGTCTTCCATTAGAAAAAAAAAAAGAAAAAGAAATTATTCATACGGAATTACAACGTGGACAAAAGACAGACGAAGATAAAACCAAGATTACAAACTTGTCACCTTTGAGTACTCTCTTGTTCGAATATAGAAAACTGGGGTGAATTGAGAAAGAAATTGGTAATGCAATTCCTTGGGTGGAAAGCCAAAAATACCCAGGTCAGCGCTGCAATTTTGAATAAACTTATTGGTTAATCATACAATTGGGGGGGGGGGGGGGGGGGGGTAGAACTAAAAAAATATTAATCAGAAAGATATCCATCAAAGGCAGGGATCACTGTTTAATACCGCAAGGTGTCAAGCTCTAGATTGAAAAGGAGGCTAGGGGTTGACATAGCAATTTTTTCCTGCACAGTGCCAATGCAATAGATGTCAATATCATCAACCCTTGAATAAATGGATAAAAGAAATATTTATTTAAATATACAATAAAATAGATAAATAAAGTAAAAAGTAAATACTAAGGTCACGATAATAATAAGCTATAGTACGTGGAAGAGCAAACCATGTACCAGACAGTTCACGTTACTTCTAGAAAAAAATTAAACTTATGAAAATCAAAGGGATAGGACTCCCAGAAAAAGCTTCATGCAAGGCACTTCTAAATGACAGTTGTGTCTTTTTCACCATCTCGAAGTTGCTTCTTCATTTACTTTCTTTTCTTTATCTTTTCCTATCCAGGGGAAGTGGTGAGAATAATGTAGTCAGAACACTATCCAGGAGAATCACCAGCAAACTTGGCTGATGACACAAAAGTTTGATAGAATTTCACCCAAAGAACAAGTGACACTTGTAAGTAAGGATGACGACACATTGATACACTAGTGAGCTTGATTTTTACTGGAGATTTCTTGCAAATATGGAAGTGAAAAATAAGCTGATTTTGAATTTCTAATACCAACAGATCTTACCACATACTTCTCAATGTACGCAAGGTCACGAGTGCTGCAGTTGATAAATATATAAAGTGTAGGGGGCTTGTCAGACTTCCAACGACCTGAGCCAATAAAGATGCATGAAGCTTTAAGGTACAGTAGACATAGCATAAGCAAAAATTTGATGATCATTGCAAGAACCCGGAACCAAGCTGTTCCTTTGAGTAACTAGGCCCTTGTAAATCCTGGAGGTTTAGGTGTTAGTAAAAGAAGAGTTAAAGAAACCATCAATTTCCTTTAAAAGCTTCAAGAAAATCAGAATGAATGTAATAAAAAGATAGCTAGACCCATTAAACCAGGGGCGGCTCAAGTATATGTGGGGCCTAAAGCCAAAGTTTAATATGAGGCCTAAATTTTTAAAAGAAAGTTATAAGATATGTTTTTATTTGAAGTTTATTCTTCAAGCTTTTTGAGATACAAAGTTATTAATAATCTTTCTCATAATCGATTTTCTCTAATAATTCCTTTTCAATTGATAATATAGCCAGCTCATTTAATCTCTTTTGAGATATTGTTGATCTTAGATAAAAATTTATAGAGCAATAGAATTATAGAACTATTGGAAACTTAAAAGTATTGTTGAACACAAAAAAAAGACAGAAAATGCATAGGGGTTTCTGAAATATGAAGAGATTGGGGAGAAAGATTGACTTGGACAAATTAAGAAAGGAAGAGTAAATTTTTTACACGTTATCTAATGAAGGAGAAAGAAGTGAAAAATTAAAATATTGTGAAAACTATTCATTTACCCATTTTTAAGTAAGCCAAATTATTACTTTTTTATATATCTAAAGAGCTTTCTTTTCTTTTATATTAAAAACTCTACTTTTATATTAAAAGTACTAAATATTTTTTTAAAATACCTATAAACTTATTATTTTTAAAAAATGGGGCCCCCCAAATTTGGGGGCCTAAGGCATAAGCCTTACCACTCATAGCAGTAGAGCCGGCCTTGCATTAAACCTAAGGGTTTAAATGCTTTCAATGACAAAAACAAACTGTATGATGAAATATCGCCGAAGGAGAAAAAACTCCAGCTGATTTTGAGGCAGGATAGAATAGCATCAACACAAGATGCATGTATGTACTCATGTTGTTGATGTTCTTGAGCTCTTTTCGTGTTAAATGCACCACGGAAACCTAACATTTGCAGGATTTCTAATTTATATCATAAAGACTTAAAAGCCTTAAGCACCAAACAAGATTCAAAAGACTGTTTCCTATCAGCTTTTCTTTGAAGGACAAAACAGGATTTCATCACCCTTTCCCTCTCCCTTCTCCCCTCTCCCCTCCCAGAAAAGAACAAGAAAGAAAGCTTATGTGGATACCGTAATGGATTTAGTGAGAACTGGCTATTGAACAACAGTGGCTAAGTTGATGATCGAGTTGGAATCATAAGAACAGTTAAATATGTGCAATTAACCTTCATTATCATCGTCAAAATCGAAGTCCAGTGTATTCCTTACAGATCTGAAGAATGAGGTCACAGCGCCACCAGGAATATCATCCAAGGACCCAATGGTAATACCATCTATCTGAAAGAGTTAAAGAAGGCATGATCAGATTTCAATGATATTTTTGAGACACTACAGTATGAACTGCAACTCCAAAGTGCAAAAAGAAGAAGATGAATTGACTCCATGTCATAAACAGCTAAAAAGGTTTTTCAATATTTAATCATTCACCTCTAGTTCAGGAAGGGTTTAGATGACGCAAAACCTACTACACTGATGAAAGCAGCTGACTTACACACGAAGGTGTTCCCTACTAGAACTAAATGCTATATTTCACAGTATCAGAAATGAAAATTGAAATCGGCAACGAGTTATTCAGTACCGAGTCAAGAGCTGCTTTGAAAAGCTCGGAGGCCCTACGCTTTTCAGGTTTGTCAGGAAACACCTACAAATTGAGGGATCTTGTCAGATCTGCTTCTGTGCATTCGAGTGAATTATAACTTCTGCACAAAAAGAATGACGAAGTTTCTTCTCACCACACAAGCTCTAGTTTCCATCTTTTCCTGAAGCTTCTGAACAACAGCTAGTACAAGTTGGATATTGGCATCACTGAACTCATCCGAAGATCCCTTCACATTTTCAGGAATTTGAAAGTCGAGTCATTGCATGGTTGCATAGCAAGTCATATGCAAAATATGAAAGATCACAATCATCCAGAAAAACAGAATGACTTCTGACAACAATATGTCATTAGCACAGAACTAATTTAAATCTAAGACAGTTAACTTGATACCTTATAAGAAGAAATGCTGGTGGGCAAGGGCCTGAAAATGTGAACCAATTGAGAGTTGAAACAAACAGGAAAAGTTGTCAGGACAGAAGAAATGACAAGTTTATTATTGAAAGATTAAGCATGTACTCAAAAAGGGTATTATTCCTATCGAACTTCATGAACATATTTACAATTCAAAGGCAAAATATAATGTACTGCTGACACCAGCTTAAAAAGTCCTTGAAGTGTCCTGATTTGGAAAATGACCTGAATTGAAGTTTGGTAAAAAAGTGTTCATTTTATATGATGAAGATATTCAGTAATACAATGCGGATTTGTCCAGATGCAGGACATAACAAAATTTCCAATACAATGAATACAGCTGAAAATTGTTGAGAAAAATATATTTAACTTTAACACCCTAAGTCATCATTCTAATATCTGATAGGCTGGAACTAATTTTAAAATCGAGACATATTAGACTAACATAAATATCCATCAATTTAGCTTACAACGCCTGAATTTTTAGCGTTAAAATCAGCTTTGAAACAATTAGTCCATGAAAAAAAAATCTGTCCATGTATAAACACTTCACTTCCTTTTACCTTTTGTCAGTTTTTATGACAGCAAGCATACTCATCAGTTGGAAAAGAGTTATTAAGTAAACAACAACCAGGAATTGCAACAGAATTTAGATCACCTAATCATATGCACAAGAATGTGTTAAATACCTAATCCAGAAATAGAGATTTCTAGACGAATGTCCTTATGTTGGGACACCTACCTCGTTGAGGAAAGGTGTGATTTTGGGTCTTTTGTTCCACATAAAAGCAAGCAATTATATTGGTATATAAAGGTAAAATAAGCTGATTTTCTACTGCTCTGACAGTGATTTCGATTCAAAAGATTTCAACTTTGTTCCATTCGGGTGATTTAGACTCGGAATAATTTGAATTATGCAGCTCATTACATGCTATTAATTCGCTTCAATCCCAAACTAGTTAGAGCTGATATGAACCCCCAATATCCATTCCATTCCGTTCTAATATTCAATAATTTGTCTTTTATTACAAATTATGGAAGGTTCTAGAAAGTAACTAGAAGAAAATTATCAAACAGCTATAGCACAAAGTAAAGAGACAATTAATTAGAGGGAAGAGTTAGGAGAATTACGGGAAGTCAATTTCGAGTCGGGTCTTTCCATCATTAAGTGCAAAAGCGAGAGAATTGGCGGCATCAGAAACAAGGACTTGGTATGATTTAGGCTTGTAAACACTGACGCCGAGCTTTGGGTCAGCTTCTTTCTTGACGCATTGAATTCCCTCCTTGAAGCTGGGGAGTACTGATCTTGCAGAAGAGTGGAGGAGTGGGCGAATAGGGAAATGGGAAAAGGAAAAAGAAAAAGAGATTAAGGGATGAGATGAGCGAGCACGAGGAAGCGTAGAGGAAGAAGGGAGGGTCTGTAAAGCCGTGGTTACGGCCATGACTATGGTTGGTTGATTGGCTGGTGTTGTTGGACAGATAGTGGAGGGAAATATAACGAACCATTGGATTTGGTGATAAGGTGTTTTTATTTGGAAAAAACTTTATTCAACTCAAAAATTAAACTCTAGAAATGGAGTGCTATTTAATAAATTCCAAAAAAGAAAAAGAGAAGTTATTTAAATAAATCATAGTAGAGAGCCTTGGAGTGACTTATAGGTCACGGGTTCGAACCGTGGAAGCAAACATTAATGCTTGCATTAGGTTAGGCTGTCTAATTCACACCCCTTTGGATGCGGCCCTTCTTCGAACTCTGCCCGGACCCTGCGTGAACGTGGGATGCATTGTGTATCGGGCTACCTCTTTTTATAGTAGAGAGCGATTCTCATTTAATAAGACTGAGTCTCTAGTAGAAAACACCAGGTTTTGTACTTCATCTTCAACTACACAAGGGTCAATAACATCACATAAGGTTATTCAAATGGTTCCGGAACTTGTTTAGGAAATTTTTTGCTGGAATTGCTCAATCTTTTCCAGATCTTTTGCTTGTTCTGGAGTCTAGTTTTAGCGAAAGATTAGCCTCATTGGATCATGACATGCGATTTGCAAATCATGTATGAATAAGCAGATAAAACTGGGTTGTTGGATAAAGTTACAGCGAAATCAGATAGCACAATTCTGAGATAGAAGTTGCATTTCAGATATGGAATATGGCGCACTACCAGAGGAAATGCATACACAACTAGTACGAGAAAGGTATATTTTATTCTGAGAAAAGGTAATAGAGAAAGCGTGCAAATCCATGCGCATCATTCATTTTACTTGAGAAACCAACCTTCATTTGTGTATTTTTTTTCCTCTTCGTATTTAACTTGCAATTTGTAGATATTGAAACAGTCAAGATTGCAAGATCAAAGTCACTCTCCATTGTGCTGACCTTGAGTTTTTGACAAGAATGAGCCATTCTTCATTCTGTTGAACTCCAAGAATACAATGCTATTATAACGAGTAATGTACTACTTAAACCTGGGAAGCCACCATTAGGCTACAAGAGCTAGTAGTAAGAAAATCACATGATTCAGTAGATCTATCAGTCCTGGTAGATAGCATCGACAGATACTGGCCTTTACTGAAGCGCTTATTCCCTCATAGGCTCGTGTATTTATTCCACAACTAGGATCCACTCTCAAATGCAATCCAATATTACCAGCATGCTGTCCTTTTTACTTGCACTGTAGTAGTCTCAATTGACTGTGCTCTCGAGCATCTATAGTGGCATCAATCTTCGATATTTGAAGAACCATAAAAATGCAAAGAATATAACAGCTCCAGTCACACCTGTAATAATTAGGACCCATTTAAATGCATCCGGTTGATTAAACATTGGTATTTCAAAATTCATCCCAAAAATTCCTGCCACGACCCCGAAGATGGCAACCACAAAAGTTGCAGTTGTAAGTAGCAACTCAAATTGTATAAGCTGATTCCGGACGTTATCCTGCAAATAAAATATCTTCAAATCAAGTTCATCTGATATGCACACAGTTACTGTAACAACACTAACAAGATTTGCCTATGATACGAGAAAACCAATCACTCAACTTATACCATACTGTGTGTTATAACTAATCCAGTCTTACAACTTTCATGTTTTAACAAATCATGATGGGCGTAATGATAAGTAAAATCCATTTAAAACCAACTTGGATATATAATGCATACCAGCTGAATGTTAATGAAATCTTCTGTATCATCAATATACTCCTTCAACTGTAACAAAAAAAAACAAAAGCTTGATTAAGAAAAGGTATACAAGATGCAAGGACAAAAATTGAGACTCTAGAAGATAGTACGATACCGATGTCAACTTGTTGAGAGTGCTGTCAATGACGACAAAGTAAGCCTCCAAGAGCATCTCCAGCTCTTCTATACTCTGAGTTTCAGCGCCACTTTCCGAACTTCTCATACTCTCATGCCTGCTTCTTGCTATGCTCAAGCTTTTTTCAAGCCTCCTGCTCTCAGGAGGTGAAGAAACAGGAGAAACTGGAGCAGACACAGATAACGCACCATCTGTTGACCTGTAACCAAGCAAAGATTGATCTCCATAGCAAGACAATTCCATCCGCCTTTTCTTCTCAGTAAGATACATCTCAGCCATGTCCCCATCATCATCCATAAGTTGCTCTATCTCATCTCTAACCTAGATAATAGATGGTGAGAAGTTAAGATGATATATAAGCAGTAACTTGTGCCTGAAAATACTAAAAACATTAAATTGCTAAGATACCTTCTGAACTCTACGAGTCAACGCGACAAGCCTGCTTTTCAATCTACGAACTCGTTCCAAATTCAAGGTACTGATTTTAGATGTAAGTTCATCCAACAATGGATATGCTTCAATCTCTAGTTCTGCTGCCTGATCAATTGGAAAGAAAACAAAATCAAAATAACTGGGTGGACACTAACATATAATACAGAACTACCTAGAAAACTATTTGTCCCTAAAGAAGAAGGATCCAAAAGTGAGCCTTAAAATGTGTCTACCTTGTGAATATCCTGTTGGACAATATAAGCAATTGTTTGTTTTAACTTGTTCTAGATCACGGCCATATATATTCATGTTAAAGACACACTTAGTTCACAGTTGGTCATTTTAGTGGTTCTGTTGGTGCTCAAGTTGGTACCTATATTTGCATTTTGTTAAGAATATTCAAGAAACTGAGACATTATTCTGAAATCAGCGCTATTTCCATTTTGCTTGTAAGTTCCTTCTCTCTCTTCAAGCTAAGACCAAGCTCTTTCTTGCAAGATTTACATGAAACTAGGTAACTTCCACAAAGCTTGCCGCTGTTTCCTCTTGGAACTCAGTCAACCAGTGTTTTTTGGCCATCAAGGCAAGATCTTTCATAAGGGCTATCGAGAAGTGTAACGACCCGGCCGGTCGTTTTTGGAAGCGTCCCCCATTAACTGCTTCCCCTAAGTTCATTTCTGCTATTTTGGTTTGCCGGGGTGTTCGGTGTTGGAATTCGGAGTGTTTTGGGATACTTAGTCCCTAAATGAGAGCTTAAGAGTTGAAAAATGGTCCGTAATCGGGACAGTGTGAAGACGGCCTCGGAATGGAAATCCGATGGTTCCGTTAGCTCCGTTAGGTGATTTCGGGGTTGGGAGCGTGTTCGGAATGTATTTTGGAGGCTCGTAGCTCATTTAGGCTTGAAATGCCGAAGTTTGAATTTTTGAAGTTTCCAGTCCGATAGTGAGTTTTTGATCCGAGGGTCGGATTGGAATTCCGGAAGTTGCAGTAGCTCCGTCATGTTAGTTGGGATGTGTGTGCAAAATTTCAGGTCATTCGGGCGAGGTTTGGTTAGGTTTTTGATCGAAAGCTTGTTTTGTTGGAATTTGAAGTTCTTAGGCTTGAATCCTTGATTAATTCGTGTTTCCGGCGTTGTTTTAGGTGGTTTAAGGATTGGTACAAGTTTGAATGATGTTATGGGATATGTCCGTAGGTTTGGTTGAGGTCCCGGGGGCCTCGGGTGTGTTTCGGGTGCTCAACGGAGCACTTTGGAGTTGGAAAATGTTGCAGAAAATCCCTTCAGCTGTTGCAGAACCTTTCTTCATTGCGATCGCATCAATAACCATGCGATCGCGTAGTGCAATTCTGGAGGGGGACCAAACCCTTCTATGCGATCGCATAAGCTGTCCGCGATCGCACAGTTCAGCTTTCACCTCTTCGGCGATCGCGATACCTTGGCTGCATTCGCATTGAACAATTTCTGGGCTTCCCATTTTTTTTCTTTATGCGATCGCATGCCTACTCCTGCGATCGCGTAAAACAAAATCCCTGGGCAGATATAAACATTTCAAAACGAGGGTTTAGCCATTTTAAACAAAACTCAAGCTAGAGAGCTCGGATTTGGGAGAAATTTCGAAGGTTTTTCAAGGGCAACGATTGGGTAACGATTCTCTACTCTTTTATGCTTAATACCCACTAATCTAATCACGATTTCATCTTTAAATTTCGGATTTTGAATGAAAATTGGGTGAAAGTTCATAGACCAAACTATTGGGTTTTGAGGGGGCATTTGACCTCCGATTTGGGAGATTTTTATATGGTTGGACTCTTGAGAGTACGAGGGTTCTGAAAACGTGAAAATCATTCGATTCCGAGACGTTGGCTGGAGGGGCATTTTGGTCATTTTACCTATTTTCGCGCCCTAGCTTTAAATTTAATAGTGGAATCAGTTGGTTGCAATATTATTTACGATGTGTAATTGAATTGAATAGATTTGGGCCATTTGGAGTCGGATACTCGTGGCAAGAGCGTGGTTTCTAGTTGATATTGAGCCGATTCGAGGTAAGTGGCTTGTCTAACCTTGTGTGGGGGACCTTTCCCTTTAGGATTGTTATTTGTTGATTTCAGTGCCTTGTACGCGAGGTGACGGGCGCGTACTTGAGCCAATTGTTGAAAATCCGATTTTCTTAAGATATTGAGATTGAGTTCCTTTCATATTTGCTTTATTCTACTTGCAATTATAACCTGTGCTAGATTAGGAAAGCATGTTTAGTTGATTTAACTTGCCTAATTGCTTAAGTTGCCTTAACTGTTCTACGTGAAGCATGCTAGGCCAGTACTACCTGTTGCTTGTCTTTTGTACTTCGTTTCCGTGTACCTTCTGGTTGTGATTGCGCATTTACATTGGGACTACGGATGTGGGATTCCGGTAGCTCCCTCCCTTGTTTGTTTACTTTGGGATGCGGGTTCGATTCCCGATAGATCCCCCTGCACTTTTACTTTGGGACTGCGGGTTAGATTCCCGATAGATCCCCTGCACTTTTACTTTGGGACTGCGGGTTATATTCCCGATAGATCCCCCTACACATTGATGGTTGGACTACGGGTCGGTATCCCGGGAGATCCACTGGACAGTTGAGAAAAGGGCTACAGGACGGTATCCTGGGAGACCCTCATTGGTATCATTGACATTGAGCTGTATTTACTCTGTCTTTTGTAGTTGTTATTACCTCGTTGACTTGTCTTATCTCACTGTTGTACTTATTATATCTGTCAGATTTTTATATTGTTAAATTATTATTATTATTATATTTTGTCTCAATAGGGCCCTAACCTTCCTCATCACTACCCAACCGAGGTTAGGCTTGGCACTTACTGAGTACCGTTGTGGTGTACTCATGCCCTTCCTGCGCATGTTTTTTTCATGTGCAGATCATCCAGGTACCTCCGCTCAGGCGCACTATCAGTGAGGCAGGAGGACTACGGAGACTCCGAGGTAGATCTGTTGCGTCCGCAGACCGACGAGTCTCCTTCTTACTCTATCTTTAGTACTTAGTTTTCCTTCTTCGGTTGTTAGAAATTCTGGAGTTTGGAACCTTTACTATACACTTCTGTAGCCTGTGTTGCCCGTGAGTTTCCGGGTTTTGGGAACTGTTTTAGACTTGTGATATTGAGTTGTACTTGCCAAGCGGCATTCAGTACAGTTTCCTTTAGATATTTGATTTGATTTTCTCTATTTTTCCGCAATTATTATATTTCCGCAAATGTTAGGCTTACCTGGTCATGGGGACCAGGTGCCGTCATGACATGTTCACGGTTGGTGAACTAGGGTCGTGACAAGAAGTTTACTTTGTCAACTAAGGATCCTTGGATCATGCATAACTCATCACATCGATGGTGTAGGGTTCAAGGATAACGTCAACCAACAAAAATTCTCTTATCAAGTCAGGATATGTAGGTGCAGCCAGTACTACAGAGAAGCTCCACATAAGAATATGACCAAAGAGATTAATGAGCCATAATTGAGAATTGTTCTCACCACCCTTCTTTAGACTGACAATGTTTTGGTCCATTTTTCCTGTGAAGCTTTCTGCTAAATTTCACCAAATAAATGGCTTTCTGAAATTACAGTGCTACTTGATAATCGAGGGAAAATATTGGAAAAACTCAAACCACAAAAGAGTATCTTAATAGAACTAACACAAATTGCAAATCAAGATAAAAACTGCAAAAAAGAGACATCATAATACCCACATCAATAGCATGAAATAGAACCTTTTCCATGAGTGCAAAATCAAGAAAGATAGAAGTTTATGATGCTGCTTTCCTATAAGGATAGTATATTTTTTAAATGTTCTGGATAACTAAGTTCACAGCTTGCCAGCAAAGGCAATCCATCTTTGACTGGATCCTGAGCTGTCAATACCACTCTTTACCATATTATTCCTACCATCCTATTTTATGTAACCCACGTAACTTTGGTCTCTTAGAAAGGGATGTTAGTATCCAATGCTGCTATCTTATACGAAACAACGAAAAGTGGACCATATTCAATAGCACAAGCTTCAAGATCGCCCACTGTCTTTTCAGACATGTAACATGTTAATTCACCAGATTACCTCTCGGCTTCTAGTGTTCCATTTTATTTCACCTCGTCTACTTACTTGAGGCTACACAGACATAAGTTCTTACAAGATTTTTATTGCAAAACTTGTACCATATACTCATACAATATGTAGATGAAAACAAAGTCTGCAAAGATGGTGTTTTCTGCTACATACCTGAGAATCAAGAAAAGTACAAGCTGCCTCCAGTGCAACTTCAAGAGCACGGAATTCAAAGGGCAAATAATCTGGCGATGGAGTACCAAACATATTCTCAAGATTCCTGCTTCCTCTTCTTCTGCTCAAGTCACCTTCTGGCTGCCAAACATCACCAGCTCCTGCAGCTTGCAATCGCCGCTGCAACTCCACTACATACTGCAGGACATAGCTGTCAAGAGAATTTAATAGGAGAACCTCATCAGCTGTAATGATGCATCGAATCTGCTCAAGATTTACAACAATTGCCTTCTCCCTGCCAAGGATTGTTGATGGATAAACAAACAATGGATCTAATAAACGTAGATCACGAGCTGGAAGGTCACAACGACGCATCATAGTGAACTTGTCAACCTCAATGACCTGGGAGTTGCCAGATGTATCAACCCGAATCCATGATCGAAGTCCTTGGCCTCGCTTCTTAAGGCCCAAAACATCTATACCTTGAAAAGGTTGACGACCAGAGGCAGGGGGCCTAAAAGCTACTTCTCTAAGATTGGCTGCTGATGCAGGTTTTGGTGGAAGCAGTCGTTCTTTGAGATCAGCCATCAATGAAGACTTTTAGATGCTGAAACAAATGAAAAAAATTAATGCGCTCCAAGAAGAAAAAATCGGAAAAACCAAACAAATAACTGAAGAAACCTCCATTCCCAGCCATGATGCTCTATAAACCCCCCTCATTAACTTTAACTAGGTCTGTTGGACCATGAAGGAATTCAGATAAGTTGGTCCATTATACCAGCCACAACTTACTTGAAGCTTCAATGGCTGAAGTTGCCTACCAGACCTAAATACTAACTATATACACATCATCAAATGATTTAAAAGGACAGTTAAATCTACATTCAGCATCAGCAGCTTCCCAAAGAGTATCATTTTGCTTCAGCCTGTTATTCTAGCCCAGTCTCTAATAAGCAACAATCTTCACTAGTTTCAATCAAACCTCAATAATTGTTATCACCATTTAGTATCCAATATATCAATAAAACACTATTCTCATACCATGTCCTATACCGGTACAATTCCTGCATGTCAGCTACTTAAATACCCTAAATTATTCCTAAAGATAACATCTGAACTAAAATTGAAACTTGAGAAATTGAAAATATTTTATCATCGGAGAAAAGGAAAGTAGAAAGAGGGAACCTTCAACTGTAGATCGGTGGCAACCCAGAGAGAGCGGTGATCATTCAATTTACCCGGCCGTCATTTGAAATTGGCGGCCTAAAACGGTCCAAGGTTCGGCCCGAGATGAGTTTGGTTAGGGTTTCCGTTGGAACTGCCGCTGAAGCTCCACCGCCACGTGGACACCGGGAAAATCACCGACCGAAAACGACGCAGAAATCACCTGACCTTAGCTGAGAGCAAATGAGAGTGTAAGTATTTCTTCTCAGCCCTAAGGGAGTACAGAAACTGTATTACGAAATTTATTTGTAGAAAAAAAGAATATAGATTTTGCTCTTAATCGACAAAATTTTATTTCTTACTCCTATATATATATCTTCTCCTTTATTTATTTGTGGCTGAAGAATATTTCTTACATCTAACTGTCACAGAGTTGTATTTAATTGTTTAGTATGGATTCATTTTCTACTGTTCTTTCTTATTCCTTTTTACATAATTAACAGTAAATCCGAGAATGTCAATTTGATAGTCTAGAATTGAAATTATGACACTACAATTACAATTTCAATTGTGACAGATAACCACTGTAGTGTCCATATATTTCCTTATACCATATGATATAAAAGCTATTTTTCCTTTTCTTAAACAATGATGATATTGAAATTACGTTTTGTGTATCTCAATTATTTTACCTGATAGTATAAGTATCAAGTAACTTGTCACCAAAGTTTAAACAAGTTTGAGAAATTACTATAAAAATAGCACGGGCTAACTAGTTTTCGGATTGATAATTGAAAAACAGCCAGCGATCGTAAAGTTATTGAAAATTAGCCATTATTTTGCTGCAACATGAAAAGTTCCAGCATAATATATTGGAGGTTGGTGCACCTGTGTATGAACTTCCAGCATATTATGCTGGAACTCCAGCACACGGAAAGTTCCAATATAATATACTGGAGATTGGAGCACATGTGTATGAACTTCCAGCATATTATGCTGGAACTCCAGCACACGGAAAGTTCCAGCATAATATACTGGAGATTGGAGCACCTGTGTATGAACTTCCAGCATATTATGCTAGAACTCCAGCACACGGAAAGTTCCAGTATAATATACTGGAGATTGGAGCACGTGTGTATGAACGTCCAGCATATTATGTTTTAACTGCAGTATATTATGCTCGAAGTTCACATAAAAAATTCGAACTCTAGTATATTATGTTGGAATATTTTCCGAATTTGAACAATATTTTCGTTCAGATTTATCTTTACATGAAAAGTGGCTAAATTTCGATTACTTTAACTGTGGCTATTTTTCAATTACCACTTGTAAATCTGACTATTTTTGAATTTCACCCGAAATTATCTAATCTTATACCTTTATTTCCATCTTTTACTTATCGGTAGGTCATAATTTTTAGTACTTTTTTTTAGTGGGATGCATTTTGCAAAATGTAAAATGGAGAAATGTCATAAAACGGATATGCAATTAAATTTGTTTGCATTCTGCATAATTTTCATCCGTTGATTTATCAACAACCAATTGAGTATCATTTTTTCTTTTTTTTTTTTTAATTTTTACCACCTCTTTGAAGTTCTTCTATATTTTTTTTTAACGGGAGAATAATCTATACTATATTAAAAGTACGAAGGCCCTTAGCGAAATATCGTTCGCCTTCTTTGCCCTTTAAAAATAGAGTTCACACTAGACAAAATAGTCATTTAACTATTTTCCTTATCTTTAGGGATATTAATTCAATTATTTACCTACTATATAGGAGTTCAAAACCAGCTAAATTTTGTCTATTAAATTCTTCCTTATTTGAACCATCTAAAAAATCCTAAATATAAATTTTCTCCTTATTTGAATTATGCAAAGTAAATATAAAGTACACATATCCCAAAGAAACTCTTATAATGCATAAATGATGTCCAGAGGAATTCAAAGTTTGATACACTAGATATGCAGAAGTATTCATGGAGATGCAAGCTTGGGCTGATATGTTTGCCAAACTTGCTGATGTCGGAGAAAAAAATCAAACAAATTATGCAAAAGTTATTCTTTCTTATTAGCCAATGTGAGTAAATTAGTTGCCCCACAAAATACACCCGTCTTCACCCAGCCTTATTCCACGCAAATCATATCACAAATTTACTATTATACTTCAAAAAACATTAGGCAAAGTAATCCTAACGAGGGAAAATTATTTGAACAATACCTTCTTGGTTATTTTTGTTTATAGGGAGCATGAAAAACAAATATTCTCAAAGAATAAAAATATTTATTGACGTCCTAGAAAAGAAACCTAACGAAAAAAACATAAATATTTAAGGTACCTAACAAATTAAAAATCTGTACAGTTAATTGCCATAGTCAAAATTGATCATTGACATACCAACTTTTATACCTTTTGAAAAACTAAATTATTTCTTCTAAAAATAAAACGTCAAAAAAATTGTAGTGTTATATATAAGATTTTGTCTAACATTTAGAACTAACTAAATCTTATTCTAATTTGAAAATGAATTTCATGTTTTCGTTATTTCTAGGATAGTATTAACATAATCCTTTCAGAACCCGTCAACTGTACGTAACTTCATTATAATTATAGACTATTACTTCTGGAGAAAGACAATATATGATCATGCATCCGAGTGTATTGTGAGCGTTACTGTGTTAAACCAAAAATCAGAAAAAACTGTTAGAAAAATAAAAGAAACTGGAAAAACAGAAGAGTTTAAGAAGTATTCCGAGTCCACAATTTTCTTGTGTGTCCTTAAGGAATTTTAACCCCCTCACACGTTGCCAAGGTAATGGATTAAATCCTCCCAGGATAAAACGGAATAAACCTTCCTGCAACAGTGGCAATACAAACTGTAGGATACCAACGAACTTAAAGAACGGAGCAAAATCACATTTACGAATTTGAGTGAGAGAGACTGCGAATTAGGATGCAGTATATTCAAAAAGAAAGAAGTTCTGGAGTGTTTTTCGTGTGTAGAAAGTATAGCCTTGCCTCAGAATTTATAGGTAATTATCAGAAGAGGTGTCTGAAAAGGTGCCTTTTCAGAAGAATACGCTGCCTGCCGCGGTTCTACCGCGGTCGCGGCAGAACCGCGGTCAGAGAGGCCCTTTGAACCTCAGCAGGGTTCTGACGTATTTTCAGCAGTGATTTGGCATTTAATTAATTATTAAATAATTAAATAAATTTTGTCCAAAAAATAATCTTATCGATCATTTGACAAAGCCGAAGCCGAAGCCGAAGCCGGAGCCGAGCGAGCGACGACGACGGCGCGAGGGTTCATTCTCTTCAACTCCTTTTAAGAGCTTTAAGAAGTGATTTTATATATAAGCACACAAATGTGGTTGTCCCTCGCCAATGAGGGACAAAGTGCAAGACAAAAGTTTGCTTCTTCAAATTTTCAATTTCCCTCCATTTTATTTCCCTCCATTTCCAATTCACACTTCTTCTACTTTAAAGCCCAATGGCTTAAAGTCCAACATGTATGCATGGTTATATGCTTGGCGGAGAAAGAATGTTCTCTCCAAAATACAAAAAGAGTAGATAAATCAAACTACCGCGCTTGATTTTGCGGTAGTTCTTTCTATGTTATTAGAAATAATTTCTATATTATTTCTTATTGA
Source organism: Nicotiana attenuata (assembly GCF_001879085.1). Taxonomy (NCBI): domain Eukaryota; kingdom Viridiplantae; phylum Streptophyta; class Magnoliopsida; order Solanales; family Solanaceae; genus Nicotiana; species Nicotiana attenuata. The sequence continues at coordinate 260,657 of NW_017670976.1, read as the reverse complement.
TTAAAGTAATAGAACAATTTGCATTTTATCACTGAGAAAAAGGAAGACGTCTTAGTTGATCTTGTATGTATCTTCTAGAACGGACTTCAGAATATATAGCTTCTCAAATCAAAATCACGGGAGAACTCTTAAATCTTCAAGGATTAAGTATTCTTACTAAAATTAAAAACGAAGCATGATAACTTGTGAAATTATAATGTAATTAAATTGAATATATATGGGGCATATATAGTCCCTTCATTAGAGTTAGATAAATAGGATTAATAATTATTTTTCAATATTTACACTCCACTTATATTGTATAACTTAAGCATAAGTTTTAATAATATATTTGAGATTAGGTACACGCGCAACGCGTGTACCCTAAGACTAGTTCGAAAAAAATGCAGAGGAAAAATGTCCCAACGTAGCCTAGCTATTCATCACATGCTTTTTGGTTTGTGCACCTACGGTGCCTCTATCACGTTCTTTTTCTTGTATCTTTTTCCCCGTTGATAAACAGCCAGCCAAATCAACATTGCTCCCTTTGAAATTCAGATGAAATGTATGGGACGTTTTCTTATTTTAATTTTATTATCTAAATAAATCAAACAATTATGGGGGGGAAAAGAAGAAAAAAAACTAGCTTAAGGAAAAAATCGAAGAAAAAATCTGTCATAAAAAATTATACCCAGCTAAAAGCTAGACTTTAGTTTATGACTGAAAACGAGAAAATAAAAAGGAAATAATAGAAGAGAAAGGAAACAAGAAAGAGAAATTGCCTTTTAATCTACAATCTCAATAGAAGAGGTGCCGAAGATGTTGGAGTTACATAAAAATACAGCATTAATACAGCATTGGGCCATAGACCTATAGAACAGATTTGGGCCAAAGTCAGCCCAATAATTGTATTTATATTAGCCCGATTAGGTTGATAGAATTAGACTATTTTGCCCCTTGTATATATATATATATATATATATATATATATATATATATATATATATGTGTGTGTGTGTGTGTGTGTGTGTGTGTGTGTGTGTGTATATACTCTAGAACTTTCTTAATCAGATGAATGGAAGTCTAATCTTCTCTCTTCTCCGCTTCTCTCTTCAAAGTGCAACCCTAGCTTCATCTCGTCAATTTTGTTCAATTACAATGTTATGGTATCAGAGCCATGGTTTTGGGTAGATCCAAGGGTGATAAGTCGAGCGGTGTTGGCCCTGTTGTTTGAATCGAAAGAGACGAAGATTTTTGCTGGTTTTGGTTCGGTGAACGGAGATTTCTAAAATTCCGGAGACGATTTTTTTGGTTTCTGACGGTTATCTCCTATTCCGGCAAGTTTATCAGTTTGGAGTGTTTCAAGGCTTACTTCTTCGAGTATAAAGAAAGAAGATCGGTAACCCTAAATTTTCTGTCTTTTGCATCATAGTTGGTGGTTTATTGCTTCATTGATGTATGTTTAGTGTCATTATTCGACTTTGATTCTGAATTTCTGTTTTGTTGCACGATTTTGTCCCAAATTGTTGAGCTATGGTGAATCCTGGAACTTCTATCGGTAACCTTAAATTTTCTGTCCTTTGCATCATAGTTGGTGGTATTTTGCTTCATTGATGTATGTTTAGTGTCATTATACGACTTTGATTCTGAATTTCTGTTTTGTTGCACGATTTTGTCCCAAATTGTTGAGCTATGGTGAATCCTGGAACTTCTACTGAAACTTCGTATAATCCTGATCCTTCAAATCCTCTTTTTATACATTCTTCTGATATTCCTGGAACATGTCTAGTTAGTACTCCTTTCTCTGGGTCTGGTTATGGGGGATGGAAGAGAAGCATGATAGTGTCTCTCTCTGCTAAAAACAAAATTGCTTTTGTTGATGGCTCTTGTCCTAGACCTTCTAGTAATGATGATCCTGCAAAATTACGAGAATGGGATAGATGCAATAATATGGTAATTTCGTGGCTAACCGGTTCACTCTCACCAGTTATTGCTGAGAGTGTCCAGACTCAGAAACTGCTGAGAGTATCTGAAAACAACTGAAGCGTAGATATGGGGCTGTGAATGGGACTAAGGTTTTTGAAATTAAAAAGGAATTAGCACCAACTCAGGAAGGTCTCTTGACATTGCTTCATACTTTAATAAATTGAAGAAACTTCGGGATGAGTTGGGCACCATGCGTAAAAATCATGGTAATTCATGTACTTGTGCTGCTAAGCCAGGTATTCAAAAAGACGAGGAGGAGGATAAACTACATCAGTTTCTTATGGGTTTGAATGAGGTTTATGTGGGGGTTAGGAGTAATTTATTGATGATGCAGCCTCCTCCTTCACTTGATAGTGCATATAACATACTCCTTCAAGATGAGAATCAAAGACAAGTTCATTTCAGTCCTCAACTAACTCCAGAGTCTGCTTCTTTCTCTGCCAAAATGAACAATAAGACATTCCCTCCAAAACAGTAGAATCAAAAGATAGATTTTGGACAGTACATAATCAATGTGTTCTGCAAGTATTGCAAGAAATCAGGTCACACAATTGAAACATGTTATAAACTCCGTGGGTTTCCCCAGAATTTCAAATTTAATAAGGAAAAGAGGGTAGCAACAAATGTGTCCACTGAGTTTGGGTATCCATATCCTGGTCAGAAGCATGGTTCTTCTCAGTTTTGTGATGGTACTCCTGGTAATGGAACTCCTGGTCAAGTCTGTGATGATCAAGCCTCATTCCTGGTTTAACCAAACAACAATAGTCACAGCTCATGACATTGCTGCAACAGACTCAAATTGGTTCTGAGTCTGATTCTCAGTCCAACCTGATGGGTTCTACAAATTTTGCAGGTAGTATTTTGTCTCTGCCTGTTTATTTTGACAATGAGTCTCATGCTTGTTTGTTGTCTGGGGCTAGTAGAAGTGTATGGATCATAGATAGTGGGGCCACTGATCACATGACCTCTAATAAAGATATACTCTTTAACATCATACCACTAACTACTCCTTACTTAATGACTTTACCTAATGGATACAAGGCAAAAGTTACTTGTATAGGATCTGTTACTTTGTCCCCTTCTTTGACTCTTCATCAAGTACTATACATTCCATCCTTTCACTACAATCTGATTTTTGTCCACAAATTGATTCAACAACTCAAGTGCCTAATCCTGTTTACTTCTTGTTCATGCATTCTCATACAGGACCTTTCCATGAGGAAGCTTCTGGAACTTGGTAAATTGGACCAAGGACTTTACAAGCTTCTTCATGAGGATCACACTACTCCTGGTTTTGGATTCCCTGTTTCTGTTTTTAGTAAGAATGAACACTCTAAGAATGTTTCTGATGTTTCCATTAACAAAGTTGTACAAAATAAAAGTGCTTTGAATTCTATTCCTTTAGTTCCTCCTGATGATGTGCATAGTATAAATAAACATGATGTACTGTGGCACCATAGGTTGGGACATATTCCTTTTGCTAAAATGAAGCTCATTCCTTCTATATCTGTTGATTTATCTTCTAAACAATCCTTTACATGTCCTGTTTGCCCATTAGCAAGGCAAAACAGATTGCCTTTTTCTCATAGCACTTCTATTTCTAATTCCTTGTTTGATTTGATTCATGTTGACACATGGGGACCATATCACACACAAACATATTCTGGAGATAGATATTTCCTTACCATTGTGGATGATCATAGTAGCATTTGATGCATTCTAAAAGTAATGCTTTTTCTTTGTTTAAAGCCTTCATAGCTATGATCAAAACCCAATTCAATCTTCATGTTAAGACTGTAAGGAGTGACAATGCCTTAGAAATAGGCCTCTCCAATTCTGCTTTACAATACTTCTATGAAAATGGTATTATCCACCAAACATCTTGTCTACATACACCCCAGCAGAATGGTGTAGTTGAGAGAAAACACAAACACCTGCTAGAAACAGCAAGAGCATTATTATTTCAATCAAAACTCCCAACAAAATTCTGGGGAGATTGTATTTTGACTGCTACATACCTAATAAATAGATTTCCTTCAACTGTTTTACACAATAAAACTCCTTTTGAAGTTTTATATGGCAAATCACCTTCCTATACACATTTGAAGCCATTTGGTTGTCTATGTTATGCTATTATCCCCAAGTGCAACAGAGACAAACTAGATCCTAGAGCAGCCCCTTGTGTGCTTGTTGGTTATCCATTTGGTAAGAAAGGGTATAAATTGTACAATCTCTCCACTAGAAATGTGTTTGTATCCAGAGTTGTGGTCTTGCATGAGTCAATTTTTCCATTCCTCTTATCTTCTCCTTCCCCTACACTTTCTGTTCCAATACCTCCTGTTCCTAATGATGATTATTATCTTTTCCAATCTGAAACTTCAACTTCTTCATTTCCTTGTTCTGTTCCTCCTTCACCCATTGCATCTCCAGATCCTCCTATTTCTTGTACTATTCCTGCACCTTCTAACTTATGTTCTGTCCCTCCTCCTGAAGTTAGAAGGAGCAGCAGGACTCACACTCTACCTTCTCATCTTAATGATTTTGTAACACAACTTCCTCCTTCCCTTTCGGGCTCTACTTCTACATCATTTTCTGCTGCCCAATCAACAGCAACTGAGCCTCATTGTTATACTCAGGCATCTGCCAGCCCTACTTGGCAGGAGGCAATGAGGCAAGAGTTTGATGTTTTAGAAGCTAATAAGACTTGGACAATAGTTGAGCTACCTAAAGGCAAGAAGCCAATAGGTTGTAAATGGGTGTATAAAATTAAACATAAAGCTGATGGTAGTGTGGAGAGGTATAAGGCTAGATTGGTGGTACGGGGTGATACACAAATTGAAGGGATTGATTTTCATGAAACATTTTCCCCGGTTGTCAAGATGTGCACCATCCGGTGTCTTGTGGCTTTTGCTGTCAAGAAAGGGTGGTCTCTCTTTCAATTAGATGTTAACAATGCATTTCTTTATGGTGATCTAGATGAGGAGGTGTACATGAAACTACCTCCAGGTCTTACTGTTACTTCCACTGTTCAGCCCTCTTCTATTTTGGTTTGCAAGCTTCAAAAATCCCTTTATGGTTTAAGACAAGCATCTCATTAGTGGTATGCCAAGTTATCCGCTGCACTTTGCTCTAGAGGTTATGTTTCTTCTCTAAATGATTACTCTCTCTTCATCAAGAAATCTGTCAATTCCACTGTTTTCCTTGCTGTTTATGTGGATGATATTATTCTTACGGGTGATGATCTTACTGAAATTTCCGCCCTTAAGGAGTTCATTAACGACCAATTTAAAATCAAAGATTTGGGTCTACTCAATTATTTTCTTAGGATTGAAGTTTTCTATGATAATTCTGGGGTTATTCTTCATCAACGGAAGTTTATTGCTGATTTGCTTCGTGAATTTGGTTGTGATTCTGCTTCTGCTATGGTTTCTCCTCTAGAATTGGGTGTCAAGCTGAAATCTGATGCTGGGGAGTTATTGCCTAGGCCTGACACTTATAGGAGTTTAGTTGGTAAAATTAACTTTCTCACCCATACTAGACCTGATTTGTGTTTTGCTGTACAACACTTAAGCCAGTTTCTCAAGTGTCCTACGGTGCCTCGTATGAATGTTGCTCTTCACATTTTGAGATATTTGAAAGGCACTCCTGATTTTGGGGTTTCTCTTAATACCTCTTCTGATTTTTCTTTGCTTGATTGGGCTGCGTGTTCTGAGTCTCATAGGTCTGTTTCTGGTTTTTGCATAACTCTGGGTGGAAGTTTAATAAGTTGAAAATCTAAGAAACAGACTGTTGTTTCATTATCCTCTGCTGAGGCTGAGTATCGGGCCATGAGTAAGGTTGTGGCTGAATTGGTTTGGTTGGTCTGTTGCTCACTGATTTGGGAATTCCTTCTATGTCTCCTGTTCCTGTATATTGTGATAATCTGGCTGCCTTGCATATTGCGAAAAATCCCGTGATTCACGAACGTACTAAACACATCGAAGTGGACTGCCATTTCATAAGGACAAAGTTAGCTGACGGCCTAATTTCTTTACATCATATCTGCACTACTTCTCAATTGGCTGACACTTTTACCAAGTGTTTGACAGGTGGACAACATCATTTGTTGCTTGGCAAGTTGGGTGTGACCTCACCCTCCAACTTGGGGGGGGGGGGGGGGGAGGGAGGTGTTGGAGTTACATAAAAATACAGCATTAATACAACATTGGGCCATAGACCTATAGAACAGATTTGGGCCGAAGTCAGCCCAATAATTGTATTTATATTAGCCCGGTTAGTTGATAGAATTAGACTATTTTGCCCCTTATATATACATATATATATATATATATATATATATGTATGTGTGTGTGTGTGTGTATATATACTCTAGAATTTTCTTAATCAGATGAATGGAAGTCTAATCTTCTCTCTTTCTCTGTCTTCTCTCTTCAAAGTGCAACCCTAGCTTAATCTCGTCAATTTTGTTCAATTACAATGTTAACAGAAGAATCTTCAAAGAAACAATTCCAGAAAATCCACCAAGTCTGTACCAATTGGGTCATCAATTAGTGAAATTTGTTTTCGACCCGGGGGTTATACATTTTTTTAGCTATAATATGGGTTGATTCATACTTGACCCGTTTTTAGTAGATCGGGTATTCAACTTATTTTTTCTAATATGGGGATTGGGGTATTATTACTTTTAGCCCGCGCTAGAAACTATTTACATTTGGTAGCCAAAAAAGTATTTAAAATTTATATGATTTTTGTATATAACATACAGAATATGTATATATATATATATATATATATATATTCGATTATTAATTTGAGAGCGACTGTACAATATCATTTTTCTAATATGAACGGATACTTACATATTTTATTCATTTCACCATCTCTACATCACAACCCCCGAAATTCATAAATGATGTTATCAACGTGTTACTAAGTAAATCAATAATTGCTCGTTGCAATGCATTTTGTTTATTGATCGAAATTGACATCTATGCTATAAAGTCTGGTAAACTAGTATAAAAGAACCCATCAAAATCCGGCAATGGAACAATGATTTGGACCTCAGCTGAGCTATAGACAGATCGAACTTCAATTGGTGGAAGAGCTAAGCTCTCACGCCATGAAACACAGAGAAGCTCGAAGAAGAAGATAGAGAGAGAGAGATGAACATTCTAGAAAAATGATTTGTTCAATTCATTCAACTGAGAAATTGAGTGGAGCTCCCACTATATACACAGATGTAATAACAAAGCAACTAGCAACTAACTAGCCGACAATTGTCACTATTCCTAACTAACCACTAAGCTAACTAACTAGCTAATGACATAGGCTAATGAAAGAATATATATAATTAATCTTAAAACCCCCCCCCCCCCCCTCCAAGTTGGAGGTGTGGTAAACACATCCAACTTGCCCACTGTGGCACTATATTTGATTCCAGTTAAAGCTTTAGTCAGAGTGTCGGCCAGCCGACTGTTTGTCCTAATATGGTGAAGTGAAACTAGTCTTGCTTGTAATTGATTATGCACAAAGTGACAGTCCACTTCTATGTGTTTGGTTCTTTCATGTAAGACTGGGTTTTTGGCAATGTGAAGTGCATATTGGCTGTGACAGAATACTGAAATAGGTATTGAAAAGGGGACAATTAGTTCTTCAAATAGTCTGCTCAACCATACCAATTCCCTCACTACTTTCCTTAAGGCCCTATACTCTACTTCTGCAGAAGACAGTGATATAGTTTCAAGTTTCTTAGACTTCCAGCTGATAGGGCTGTTGCCCAGAAGTACCAAATAACCCGTAATAGATCTCCTGGAGCCTGGGCAGGCCCAGTCAGAGTCACAGTAGGCTTTGACTGTGCAGTCTGCATCTTTAGACATGAAGATTCCCAAAGTAGGATCATTTCTCAAGTACCTGAGTAGATGGAATGTTGCCTTCAAATGAGGTTCTCTGGGCTCTTGCATGAACTGACTTAAATGTTGGACACTATATGCAATGTCCAGCCTAGTATTGGTTAGAAAATTTAGTTTCCCCACCAACTTTCTATAGTAAGTAGGATCTTGTAGGATGGTACCTTCTTTGGCCTTTAGCTTTATGGTAGGTTCTAAGGGTGAGGAACAAGGCTTGTAATCTAGGCAATTGTACTCTTTCAGCATGTCCAATACAAATTTCCTTTGAGAGATTATGACACCATCATCTTTGTACATCACCTCCAGGCCTAGGAAGTAATGCAGTTGGCCCAGATCTTTGATCCTAAACTGCTCATGCAGGAAGGCCTTCAATTGTATGATCTCTTCCTGATTAGTCCCAGTAAGCAACACATCATCTACATATACTGCAACATATACTCAGAATTTTCCATTTCTCTTATAGAAAAGTGAGTTGTCATTCATGGAATGTGTATATCCTTTTGAATATAAAGCCTCAGCCAATTTTGCATACCACTGTAGACTGGCCTGTTTTAGGCCATAGAGGGACTTGTTTAGCTTGAAAACCAGTCCTGGCTTATCCACAACAAGTCCAGGTGGAACTTGCATATACACTTCCTCATTAAGATCCCCATGAAGGAAGGCATTGTTCACATCTAGCTGAGATAACACCACCGTTTCTTCACTGCAGTAGTTACCAGTGCTCTTACTGTTGTCATTTTCACTACTGGTGAGAATGTTTCTGTGTAGTCAATTCCTGCCTGCTAAGTGTAGCCTTTGACAACCAACCTAGCTTTGAATCTTTCTATACTACCATCAGCTTTATGCTTTACCTTGTAAACCCATTTGCACCTTATTGCTTGCTTCCTAGGTGGTAGAGGTACTAAGTCCCAAGTGTGATTAGAGTATAGATCTTCAAATTCTTGTGTCATTGCAGCTTGCCATGCAGGATCAATAGCTGCCTCCTCATATGATGATGGTTCCCTGTCATGACAAATATTTCTCACAAGAACCTGACTATCAGGAGTTAATAGATCAGAGGCAACATGGTGGTTCATAGAAAACAAGGCATTAAGAGAATTAGGATTTGGTTTAAGTTTAGGTGCTTTATGTGTCCTTAGGTAGAGAATGCACATAGTCTTGTAAATAACTAGGTGCTTTATGTGTCCTTAAGGACTATCTCAGCTGTATGGGTTCTACAATGGGTTGTTCAATGTGATCCTATGGTGAAAGGGTATTGGAGAATTAGGCATCATAGAACATGATGAGGAGTTATCATGTGCGGGTGATATAAGATTGGTTGTGCTGTCAGCATTACTCTTTTGATCACTCAGAGCTTCAGATGTTTGTTGTGTGATATTTGTGTTGTCAGAAGATTGCTCACGTAGAGGCTCAATAAAAGGAATTGAATGAGGAACACATGGTTAGGAAGATGCATTCATATTGGCTGCAAATGAAAAAATGGACTCATTAAAGACTACATCTATGGAGACAGTGATTTTTCTAGTGGCTAGACTTAAAAACCTTATATCCCTTTGTGCTGAAAGGGTAGCCAACAAATACGTGTGGTGTTATTCTGGGCTCAAACTTGTCCCTATGTGGTTTGGGTACAGTAGGGTAGCACAGGCAACCAAATCTCTTTAGGTGAGAATACTTTGGCTTCCTTTTATGGAACAGTTCATATGGAGTCTGGTTATTAATAGAGGTGGAAGGGAGTCTGTTTATGATATAGGTGTCACAAAGTACACATTCACCCCAGTAGCTTAGGGGCAGTTTGGATTGAAAAAGGAGTGCTCTGGCAGTTTCAAGGAGAGACTTGTGTTTTCTTTCCACCACACCATTCTATGTGGGGTGTAAGGACAAGTTCTTTGGTGGATGATACCCTTAGATTGGATTGGCATGTTTGCTTCTGTATTGGTGAACTCTAGTCCATTATCTGTTCTCATAGCTTTTACTGTTACTCCAAACTGATTTTCCACCAAACTAATGAATCCCTTAAGTACCTGGAGGACATTGCTTTTACTAGATAGAAGGTGAGTCCTAGTGGACCTACTGAAATCATCCACAATAGTCATGAAGTACGTGTATTTGTCATGTGTGGGCACATGGTATGGTCCCCACAAATCAACATGTAAGAGTTCAAAAGTTTTACTGGTTGCGTTGGTTTTCTGGGGGAATGGGAGCCTTTCCTATCTGGCCATTGGACAAATGGTGCAATTGAAGGGTTGTTTGGAAGAAAAGGTCACAGGAATGGAGGAAATGTTTTTCATCTTTACAAAGAGAACATGTCCAAGTCTATTATGCCATAGAACATCTACACTGTCTCCAACACACAAATGAGAAAATGTACTAGAAGTTTTAGAGGATGAATTCACAAGAGAAAATTGTTCTTCAGTACTTGCACTTGAACTATTTACAATTGGATAAGAAGGAACACACTTATTGACATGTAATGTCATATCTACAACAGAATGAGACGGACATTGTGTGTTACAAGTGCAGCAAGTGATGAGGGTGGACAAGTAATCAGTGGTCTTTAATCCAAGGTTTGCACTGTTGTTCTTCAAGCAGTTTGGGCACAAGATGTACAGCCCATCCTTGACTCTACCAATCACCAGAGGCCTCTTCATTGAAGGGGTCTGCAGTATGCAACAGTGCTTAATGAAGGCAACAAGACAACTGAGATGAGAGGTCAAGGAGTGAACGGAGATCAAATTGTATATAAAGGAAGGAACAAGCATCACCCTATTTAAAGTGATCTTGGGAGTAAGTACAACATTACCAATCTCGGTCACCTTCACTTTATAACCATTTGGAAGTATGACAAGTAAAGGATAATGTAAAGTTACTATGTTGGTTAACAAGGATCTGTTAAAGGTCATGTTGTTTGATGCCCCTGAATCTACAATCCATGAGTCAGTTTTGTTTTTGAAACATTCACATGAGAGTTTACCAAAGTCAATAGAGGAAGTGCAAGCTATGATACCTGCAAAGTTTGCTGCTCCAGATGGAATGTTGGCATTGTTTGTGCAGTCTCTTCCTCCTCCTGATTGAAATTGCAGCAGGTTCACTAGCCGACTATATTCTTCCTTGGTGAGGCTTACATTTTGAGCAGTGCAGTTCTCATTATCAGCATGTTGAGCATCTGTGGCTGCTACATATGCATTAGCGATTCCTCTATTTCCTCTATTGAACCTGGTATTCTGGTTCACATTGGGATTATTCCCATAGTTAAAGTTTTGTCTTGGACTCTGACTGAAATTGGAAGCTTGATTGTGACTTGTATTTGGATTCTAATTTTGATTGAAACCTTGAGGATAGTCATGGAGTTTGTAACACTTTTCTTTTGTGTGCTCTGGTCTTTTGCAATAGTCACAGAAAGGTCTGTTCCTGTTGTTGTGAGTGTTGTTGGGAGAATAATTTGTTTTGAACAATCCTGTCTTGCTTGTGTTAACATTTAGGGCTGATGACTCAACAACCAAGTGGTTATGAGGTTTGATTTCTCTCTGTCTTTCCTCTTGAATCAGTAATGAAAAAGCTTGTGCAATTGTACGAAGAGGATTCATCATGAGGATACTACCTCGAACCGCAGTACACGTTTCATTCAGTCCCATAAGGAATTGTATTAACCTCCTGTCATGTTCTGCTTTGTGCATACTTTCCTTAACTCCACATGTGCAATTGCAGGTACATTGAGATCTAGCGATCAAAGTGGTGAGTTCCTCCCACAACTTCTTCATTTTAGTGTAATAACTAGTAATATCAAGGGCTCCTTGGGACAAATCATTGATCTCCTTTTGGATCAGGTACAATTTTGTTCCATTAGTTTGATCATATCGATCTTCAAGCTCTTTCCACAACCCGATAGTTTGAGGAGTCTGGTTCTGATCTTTTGCAATCCCCATTGATGAAGCCTAGTTTATTCTTCACTGATAGGGCTCTCATCACACCTCTTCTCCATGAACCATAACCAAAACCATCAAATGGAACAGGAACTAATGCTGCTCCCGGATTAGCAGACAGATGCATGTAAAAAGGACTACTAGTGTCAATAGTTGGCTGATTAGGAGATTCAGTCATTGTCGGTATAGACTGCTCATCGTCTCTGACGGTAACCATTATAACGTGCAAATTTCAGATAATTAAACAATAGAGGGTTGTAACTACAGATTTATGACTCTGACAGAGAATTCCAAAGGCTATGACTTAGAAATCGATGAGAAGAGAGTTTGCATGTGTGCGATCAAATTTTTTTTTCATGCGATCAAATTGAAATCGAGACTAATGGATTTAGATCTAACAAATTTAGAGGAATGAATCAGAACCTGTGGCCTCGCTCTGATACCATATCAAAATCCAGCAATGGAACAGTGATTTGGACCTCAACTGAGCTATGGACAGATCGAACTTCAATGGTGGAAGAGCTTAGCTCTCACGCCATGAAACATAGAGAAGCTCGAAGAAGAAGAAGAAGATAGATAGATAGATAGATAGATAGATAGATAGAGAGAGAGAGAGAGAGAGAGAGATATGAACATTCTAGAAAAATGATTTGTTCAATTCATTCAACTGAGAAATTGAGTGGAGCTCCCACTATATACACGGATGTAATAACAAAGCAACTAGCAACTAACTAACTGACGACTGTAACTATTCCTAACTAACCACTAAGCTAACTAACTAGCTAATGACATAGGCTAATGAAAAAATAGATATAATTAATCTTAACATATTCCCTCCCCACCGGCTCTGTTACACCCAGAAAGAGACACTTCTATTATTGTCGTTTTAAGTCCGAAATAGACTTTCTGTGGTGTTTCAGTTCAACTAATTTGTAATTCCATGTTCCATGATCGTTCGACTGAATGGCTAACAACAACAACAAACCCAGCTTAATCCCATATGTGCGATATGGGGAGGGTAGCGTGTACGCAACCTTACCCCTACTCTTTAAAGGCAGAGAGGCAATTCGACTGAATAGCCATAACCACATAAAAGTTAACACAAAAGTGAGTCTCTCTAATAGCAGGGTGAGTGATATAAGTGTAGATTATCTTCAACAGTGAGCTCGTTTGGCCATGAATTTTTATTTTATTTTATTTTGATTTTTTTTGCTTTTTTCGAAATCAGTGTTTGGCCATAAAATTTTCAGTTTTCACTTGAAGATGAATATTGGAATTTTTCGAAAATTTGAAAAACTCCAAAAAGTTATTTTTCAAAATTTTCACTTAGATCACTCACAAAAGTTCAAAAACAACCCAAAATTATATTCATGCACAAACACTACTCTAATTTTCAAATACCATTTTCACTTGAAAAAAAAATCACTTTTTTTCGGAATTTTACGATTCTTATGTCCAAACGCCACTAAGTGTAGATTATCTTCAATCAATGCTTCTGGTTTGATCACCCACAGTGCTTCTATCACATTCTTTTTCTTGTATCCTCTTTTCCCTTGATAAACAACCAGCCAAATCAACATTGCTCCCTTTGAAATTCAGATGAAATGCACGGAACATTTTCTTATTTTAATTTTTTTATTTAAATAAATTAAACAATTATGAAAAACATAAAAAAAGACTAGCTTAAGGGAAAAAATAGAAAAAAGGATCCATCATAAAAAACTATTCCCATCTAAAAACTAGACTTTAGCTTATGACAAAAACGAAAAAATGAAAAGAAATAATACAAGAGAAAGGAAACAAGAAAGAGATAATTGCAATCTCAATAGCAGAGGTGCCGAAGATGGAAAATCTGCAAAGAAACAATTCCAGAAAGTCCACCAAATCTGTACCAATTGGTTTCGTAAAAATTGCACGGGGCGCCCTATTTGGGCGCCCCTCTTTAACCTGTAGCCGCTTTATCTTTTTGTCTGCATCTGTACCCACTTTTTAAAAAACTTCAGCTTCCCTTTATAACTGAGATAGCTGAAGTTTCCGGGTTACTAAACAAAAACTTCAGCTCTAGAGCTGAAGTTTTTATTTTATTACTAGGAATCTAGCTGAAGTTTTTATTTTATAACTGGCAAACTTCAGCTTTAGAGCTGAAGTTTTCCAGTTACAACACAAAAACTTCAGCTCTAGAGCTGAATTTTTTCAGTTACAACACAAAAACTTGAAGTTTTTATTTTATAACTGGAAAACTAGAGCTGAAGTTTTTATTTTATAACTGGAAAGAGCTGAAGTTTTTGTTTTATAACTGGAAAACTTCAGCTCTAGAGCTTAAGTTTTTATTGTATAACTAGAAAACTTAAGCTGGAAACTGCTTAAGTTTTTATTTTATAACTGGAAAACTTAAGCTGGAANNAACTTAAACAAGAACCGGACAAAACGAAAACCGTTAANNCGGGTTTTAAGTTTACCTTTTTAAAAGATTTTAAATTTTAAGACCCTAAAAGTTTAAGTTTATTTTTAACGATTTAAGGGAAAGGTTTTAAAACCGCAAAAAAAAGGGATTTTTTGGGGAAAAAAAAAAAAGGGGTTTTTGGAAAAAAAATTTTGGTAAAAAGAAACTTTTAAAGAGTTTGGAAAGTTTTATAAAAAAGGTTATAGGGTTTTTTGAAGTTTTGGTTAAAGGTAGAGTTACTTTGTTTTTAAGTTATATAGATTTAGGAAAAGGAGAAGAAAAGAGGGAGTAAGAGAAAGATGGGTACGGTGGTCTTAGGGGGGTGGAGGGTTGGGGACCGTCGGTGCGGTGTAGGTGTTGGATGGGGAGATGACGTGTCTAGTACGTTTGTGTAGAAGGTTAAAATAATGTGTTTAAATTACGATCTCCATAATTACTCTATTTTTACGCAATTATTCTATTATATAGAGTAGTACGATACAATTTTTTAAATTTTTTAAAAAAATTCTATATTAATTGACAATAAATTATTAAATTTAAATAAATAAACTAATAAATATCAAATCCTAAATAGTTTTATATTTTTATTAAAACTTTCAATTTAATTTTTAACGTTGTATAATGTGTTTTTTAGGATTTAATGAGTGATGTGGACAGGAAAAAGAGTAAAACCGAGACCGGCTCTTCATTCACGATCTTATCCGACTTTTGGCCTCTGGTTTGGTCTCATGTAGGAATCCTTTTATATGCGGCCTCTGTTTTATTATATTCCGTTTTTGACCTCTATTTGATTTCCCTTTTCTGTTTATTTTCTTTTTATTTAATGGTTAAGAAGATTTTGCTTCTATTTTCCTTTAGATATTATGGGAAAATATCTACTTTCTCCCCTCAATTTTCTAGCTCAGGATAAAAGTTTATCTATCAGTTATTCACTTTATTCTCCTCTTTTGACTACTAATAGCATAGTTGATTGAGCCTTTCCTTACTCCAGGAGTACCCTAACAAAAAGCTAAATGTTGATTTGGTCAATTCAAAAGTGTTGATTAAATGGGCTTTAAGCCTGGGCAGATGGTCTAGGAAATAACTTCTCGATTGGTACAAATATGGGTAAAGTCTACGTACACATTCCTCTTCCCAAATTTTACCTATAAAAATATACTAAAGTATGTTGTTGTTGTTGTAGATNTCTAGAGCTTAAGTTTTCCAGTTATAAAATAAGAACTTCAGCTGGAAACTGCTTAAGTTTTTATTTTATAACTGGAAAACTTAAGTTGGAAACTGCTTAAGTTTTTATTTTATAACTGGAAAACTTAAGCTGGAAACTGCTTAAGTTTTTATTTATAATTGGAAAACTTAAGCTGGAAACTGCTTAAGTTTTTATTTTATAACTGGAAACTTAAGCTGGAAACTGCTTAAGTTTCTATTTTATAACTAGAAAACTTAAGCTCTAGAGCTTAAGTTTTTATTGTATAACTAGAAAACTTAAGCTGGAAACTGCTTAAGTTTTTATTTTATAACTGGAAAACTTAAGCTGGAAAACTGCTTAAGTTTTTCGGTTACAAAGACAAAAACTTCAGCTGAAGTTTTCCAGTACAAAAGAAAAACTTCAGCCCCGTGGGCTGAAGTTATGTGAAAAAGCGGGTACGCTTGCAATTTTTTTTGCAAAGCGGGCACAAGTTAAAATGTGGCACAAAAAACGGGTATAGATGCAAATGCCCCATTGGTTTCGACCCTAGTTTATCTATTTTTTAATCGGATAATATGACTTGACCCATATTTAACTCGCTTTTAGTGGATTGAATATCCAATCTATTTTTTAGCAAATAATATGAAGGGATGAACGTGCACTTACAAATTTCCATTTTGCCACCTCTAGCCCCTAACTAGCCTGTTTGGCCAAGCTTCTCCTAGTTGAGAAGAACTTTTTCTTTTCTTAAAAGAGTGCTTTTTTTCAAAGTTAAAGTGTTTGGCCAAGTTTTTAGAAGAAAAAAAAAAGTGTTTTTGAGTAGAAGCAGTTTTGGAGAAGTAGAAAAAAGTAGATTCTTCCAAAAAATAATTTTTTGAGAAGCACTTTTGAGAAAATATAAAATATACTTTGAAGCACTTTTTAAAAGCTTGGCCAAACACAAATTGCTGCTTAGAAGTGTTTTTCAAATTAATTAGCCAACCACAAACTTTTTTTCACCAAAAATACTTTTGAAAAAAAAACACCATTTTTTGACCAAACAGACTATACATCATAAACCCCAAAAGTCATAAATGCTGTCGTCAATGTGTTACAAAGTGAATCAATAATTGGTCGTTGCAATGCATTTTGTTTATTGGTCGAAAACGACATCTATGTTATAAAGTCTGATGAACTACTACTATTATTGTCGTTTCGAAGCCGAAAAAGACTTTTTGTGGTGTTTCGGTTCGGCTAATTTGTTATTCCTGGTTCGATTGAATGGTCATAACCACATAAAAGTTTAACACACAAATGAGTATCTTAATTACGTGAGTGAGTGATATTAAGTGTAGATTATCTTCAATTGAAACCTATTTTGCCAATAAAAGAAAAATCTCAAAGCCATAATCTTCATAATTATTTCCCGATTGGTACAAAATTAGCCAGTAATATAAGTTCTCATTGATATCACCATCGGTCCATCACATCTAAATAATTAATAATCACAGAGGAGAAACTCCCATTTATGTACAAAATAATTACACCTTTTACATTGAAAATGTACAGAAAACCACGAACCATCTTCAGTTGATACAGATGGATGGGCTTTTTTATCAGAAATACTATAGTCCAAATTTTTTTTAAAACCATAAATTATAGGTAGGCTCGACCACTTAGGCTGATCTTAGGTTCCAGCCTAGGCCATGGAGCTTTTTGATCACCCATTGACCCCGTCCAGGTTAAGTATAGTCGAGATTGAAGATTAAATATAAGGGTTGATGTGAGAAGAATAGTCGCGAATGCCAGCTCCTTCCCATCCCATCCACTCTTCCCACATGTCCCAATCTGGATCGTTTACTCCTCTCATGGAATCATCATCATCATATTCCTCGTATATCTCCATTTCTGCCCTCTTCGTTTCACCTCTCAAGTTACTCATCACAACCTGCACCAAAAACCCTACCCAATATTAGAAAACAGAATACTACTATATTAAAGAGACTCTGAATAATGGAGAAGTTAAAATAATTCGTAAATTATTTAAAAAGGGACCTACACAGACAAGTTCTAGTACCTATGATAAATAATTGAAACGGATAGTGACATTATTATATTACTCTGTAATTGGCATTTCTCAACTTTCGACAAAAGGTGACAAGGATCGGACTTTAATTTTTGCCTAAACAATGCTCACTGGTTCCCTCCAAGATCAGATTATCCAAGGATGAAGTGACTGATACCTACTTAAAGATTTGTTTACGGAATAAAAATTTTATATCCATTGAATATCTGCTTTTAATAATGGTCAACCTTTGCCATGTGACCAGGAAGTTACGGGTTCGAGCCATAAAAACAGCCTCTTGCAGAAATACAGGGTAAGGGTTCATACAACAATAGACCCTTGTGGTCCGATCCTTTCCCGGATCCCGCGCATAGCAGGAGCTTAGTGCACCGAATAGCCCTTTTTTCTTATTATTAGTATTAGGGATAGATTAGAAGGACTATAAAAATTTACAACCACACTATCAAGAATCCAGGCCTTCTTTCATCTGGTTCCTAATTTCTTTGCTTTACTAAAAGGATAGTCCGACACACAAAGCATTCCGTATTCACGCAGTGTCTGGTAAAGAGCCGCACCCCAAGGATTATGACGTAGACAGCCTATCCTAATATAAGCAATAATATCCGCTTCCATAGTTCGAACCCGTAACATATAGGTCATGCACAGACCCATTCACTAAAAGAACCTTAGTTATATTTGCTTTAGAGTCTAAAAACAACATATTAACCACATTATTTTGAGAAAAGTGGAATAGGAAAAAAAAACAAGGAAAAAACCACTTTGATTAAATATAAACACAAGAAAAAATGCATTAAAAAATAAAACAGAAAAGAAAAAGACAAACAGAAATAGTTGGAGAGGTGGATGAAAACTTACATCGTATGCTTCATTGATTTGGTGGAACTGGATGCCGCAATTATTTCCTCTGCACACATCCGGGTGATACTGAAATTCAATCAAACACATAAGCAATAATTTCCAGAAAACAAATAATCCATGGCAATTACTAATTCACCAAAATATTTAAAATACAGAGACACCTTTTTTCCGTTAAAATAATATTTTTTCGAATCAGCTTGTATCTACCTCGACCATTTCATCGAATTAATTTCGAGTTCCAATAAGCACAGGTTCGGCAAATAAAATATTGAAGGAGAAAGAAGATATACCTGAAGAGCAAGCTGTCTAAAAGCTTTCCTGACTTCAGATTCAGAAGCACCAGGCTGAATCCTCAACGTCTTGTAAGGATCACTCACAGAAGGGGAATAAACACAAGATACCCTAAATCTAACATTCTCACCGTTCGTTTTCTTCTTTGAGCAGTTTTTCAAACGAATCCAAGACGCAGATGCAGAGCCGCAAACCCCAACGTTTCCCAGCATTCCAATAGCAGTCGCCATTAATGAATTAACTTTTCAAATAAGGAAGGTATGTGTTTTCAATCTAAGAAAATTAGCCAAGCCGATCTTTAAATAGATTATGAATTAAGTTGAATATTCAATGAAAACGGATCAAATAACACGGCAAACAAACCGAATGTGAATGGGATTTTCCTAATATATTAATCCGAATAATTGTTCATGTAAAGGTCAACAAGATGGAAAAAAGGAAAAGGAAAATTGAATAACAATGTGGATATAAAGATGTTTGAGTTGTTAAGGAGAGTCTGTTTTATATATACATGTAAAGGAGAAGAAAATGGGATAAGAGAAAGAATGGTACGGTGTCTTTAGGGGGTGGGAGTGGGGGTACCTGGTGCGGTGGTAGTGGTTGATGGGGAGATGACGTGTCAGTCTTTGTGTGAAGGTAAAATAATGTTGTTTAAATTTCGATCTCCATAATTCTCTATTTTTCGCAATATTTCTATTTATAATAGGAGTAGTACGACACCAATTTTTTTAAATAAAAATAAAAAAAATTCTATATTAATTTGACAATAAATTATTAAATTTAAATTAAATAAACTAATAAATATCAAATCCTAAATAGTTTTATATTTTTATTAAAACTTTCAATTTAATTTTTAACGTTGTATAATGTGTTTTTTAGGATTTAATGAGTGATGTGGACAGGAAAAAGAGTAAAACCGAGACCGGCTCTTCATTCACGATCTTATCCGACTTTTGGCCTCTGGTTTGGTCTCATGTAGGAATCCTTTTATATGCGGCCTCTGTTTTATTATATTCCGTTTTTGACCTCTATTTGATTTCCCTTTTCTGTTTATTTTCTTTTTATTTAATGGTTAAGAAGATTTTGCTTCTATTTTCCTTTAGATATTATGGGAAAATATCTACTTTCTCCCCTCAATTTTCTAGCTCAGGATAAAAGTTTATCTATCAGTTATTCACTTATTCTCCTCTTTTGACTACTAATAGCATAGTTGATTGAGCCTTTCCTTACTCCAGGAGTACCCTAACAAAAAGCTAAATGTTGATTTGGTCAATTCAAAAGTGTTGATTAAATGGGCTTTAAGCCTGGGCAGATGGTCTAGGAAATAACTTCTCGATTGGTACAAATATGGGTAAAGTCTACGTACACATTCCTCTTCCCAAATTTTACCTATAAAAATATACTAAAGTATGTTGTTGTTGTTGTAGATAGACTTAATATATGAGATTCTCTGACTGGTTACATTTGTGAAGCTCTAATCAGCGCTTGATCTTTCCCGATGTTTCTCGAGATATGACTTAGGGATAAGGAAACTTCGATTTGAGACTTCCTAAAAATAGGGAGGTCGAACTCGGACATGTAAATTTAAAATATTCTCTTAAGGCTAAAGTATATAGAGACTAGAAATGAAAGGAAAGTGAACAGAGAAAGTAATTCTAAAACAAAAGTTATTGTGTTCTATATATGTGTGTATGTGTTTTGCTAAATTGGATTTTCTCATCTGTCCTTCCTCGCTTATCCAGCCTCTAAAACTAACTATTTACTTCCGTGTTAGAAAATAATACTTTTGGATGTCCATGTTGAGCTCCATCATTTAATATGTTGTGATTATGCCTTCCACTATTTTAATGGCCATTCCTCCAACTATTTTAGTGGTCATTCCTCCCACTATTTTTGCAAGAGTGATTTTTCACTTTTTATGTCTATATAAATGTTTTGTAATAGATAGATAAATACACAATAATTAAAGAGGACAAACTCCTCCTTTTTTCTATCTCTATTATTTACTAAATTGCTTTTATTTCATAATACGTTATCAGCACGGTTGCCACCTTCATTTTCACAATCATATCCTAGTTTTGTTCGATTCTCCTTCAGGTATATCATTATATATTCATTTGGTTTATATATATATATATATATATATATATATGCATTAGTATGCTATTTATTAACAAATTCATATACTGTTAAGCAGTTATTTTAGTTGATCATGTTACTGAAGTTCTTTTACATTGCTTATTGTTAAAGAAAATATAGATCTTAACTGCGTTAAACTAACCAAAAAGATAATTTAATAAATATGTGTGGACTTGCATAGAGCAAAACTTATCTTCAAGACATTTACAAAAATAAAATAGTGATAACCAAGGTGACAAAGAAATAATTGTGCATACTAGTTTAAATTACTTTACACTTGGTGGAAACTAATATTTGAATACAACTCTTATCACCATATATGGTTATTCCTCAAATCCCCGTTTATAATAAATTGCTTTTCTTTTACCATACTGGATATATTTCTTTGTGTTTATTCATATACTCCATAATTCTTGTTTATATATATATATATATATATATATATATATATATATATATATATATATATATATTTTATGTTACTTACACTTCTTTTTTATACTACATGTTTAAAGTGATCAACTTCTTAATTAGCCGTCTGAATTTTTTTTAAGTATATTTTCATTGAAAATTATTTTTATTCTTTCTAACCCATTTACTTTTGTGATTAGTTTCAATATGTCAAACTTGTCAAAGCTTGAATTCGTGGCACTAGATATTACGGAAAAAATTATTTATCATGGGTCTTTGATGCTAAAATTTACCTTGACGCTAAAGGTCTTGGGAATACTATTATATCGGGAAATGAAGCATCAAATCAGGATAAAGCGAAGGCCATGATTTTCCTTCATCATCATCTACTTGAAGGATTAAAAATTAAATATTTAACCGTAAAAGATCCACTTGAATTATGGATTATTTTGAAAGATCGATATGACCACCTAAAACTTACGGTATTACAGAAAGCTCGCTATGAGTGGATACATTTGAGGTTGCAAGACTTTATAACCGTAAGTGAATATGATTCTGCTATCTTTAAAGTAAGTTCTCTATTAAAATTATGTCAAGACACTATCACAGGTGAGGACTTATCGGAGAAAATATTTTCTACTTTTCACGCTTCAAATGTGGTGCTACAACAACAATACCGTGAAAAAGGTTTTAAGAAATATTCCTAGTTAATCACATGCGTACTTGTGGCGGAGCAGAATAATACTCTATTAATGAAATATCATGAATCCCGTCCCACCAGGTCAACTCCGTTTCCGGAAATGAATGTTGTGGCAGCATATGATAAGTCTGAAAGAAAACAAAATAATTACCGTGGTCTTGGACATGGCCGTAGACGTGGTCGTATTGCGTTCTCAAATTAATCCTACAAAAGGTAAAATAATACATATCATCGATGTGGTATGAAAGGTCATTGGGCATGCATCACGCCAGATCATTTTGTCAAACTTTATCAAGCCTCTCTCAGAAAGAAAGAAAATAATGTGGAGGCACACTTGACCTTTCAAAATAATGATGATGAAACAGGTCCCTCAAACAAACTAATATCATTCTGAGGCACATCTTGCATATAAAGATGATGATTTTGGAGGCCTTGTAAATATTACTCATTTAGAAGCTGGAGATTTCTTTGAGGATATTGACTAAAGAACTAATCATCTTACTGGGGAGTGAAGCTATAATATAATTATCGTTTTTCATTTATGTTTGCAACTAGTTTATTTTTCTTTAGTGTATTTTCCTAATGCATCATATGTTGCTAGTTTTTACATTCCTAATGTATTTCTTAATATTTTTTTTAGTCTTTCATATTTCTTATGGTGTACTTTTTAATTTTTTATGAAGAATATGAAAATTGCTCAATCTTCATTTGGACTCAAGATTAATAAAGATGATATATGTCTTATGGATAGTGCTATAACGCACACTATTTTAAGAGATAAAAGATATTTCTCTTATTTGGTAATGAAAGAAGCCAATGTTAATATAATATCTGGTAGTACAAGATTAATTGAAGATTCTGGAAGAGCCAATTTATTACTACCAGGAGAAACAAATTTGGCTATTGATGAAGCACTATATTGTAGTAAATCTCAAAGAAACTTATCACGTTTCACAGATATTCGCCAAAATGGCTACCATATTCAGACTACAAATAATGAAAAAATTGAACATCTTTGTATTACTACAATAATGTCTGGTAAGAAATATGTGCTTGAAATGTTACATGCTTTTTCCTCCGGCTTATATTACACAAGTATTAGCAGGATTGAAACACATTGTAGATATTTAAAATTTATTGAATTTAAATTCAATAAATAATTTGGACTATATTTTAAATATACTAGTCCAAAAAAATATTATAGGCTAATATAATTGAATTAATTATATAAGTCTAATATATATGGGTTAAATAAATAAGTCTTAATCCATTGGGCTAGCCAATTTAATTGGGCTAAAGTGATGAGCCCACTTCATTAAGCCCAAGATGTCATCTTCCTAGAGGCCCAGTTTGGTGCCACGTGTCAAATGACGTGGCACGCCAAGTCAAACGGAAGATCTAATAGGATCATGCCACGTGTCAAAATGACAAGGCATGCCAAGTCACATTAAAAGGCCAATGAAATTGCGCCACGTGTGCAAATGACATGTTCTGGCCAATCAAATGCGGCCATATCACACTTCAATTTGATTGGTCGGAAAGAGTTTGTTTATCATAACTCTTCCTTTTCACAACTATAAATATGGGTCTTCATAACTAAGAAAAGACACCAGAAGTTAACAACAAGCAAGAAAGAGCTCGTGGATCAAACACTGCAAATTCCTCCATAAGTTTCAAGCTTCAAGCAATCAAGTTCAAGTTCAAGCTCAAGAACGAAGAACAAATCAAGGTTCAAGGAGTGCGAGTTCAAATCAAAGTTCGTGCTAGTTGAATTCAAGATCATCGTTCGTGGCAACAAATATAAATTCAAGATCAAGATCGAAAGCCCTTGAATTTATTTACTATTGGAAAGAAGAATCAGAGGATTCATAGAGATTGTAACACTCAAATATCTGAAATAAAATACTACGATTGTTGCGATATTTTTCGGTCTTGATTTTATTTTCTCGACGCAAATTTATTGTCTAAAAATTCTGGCACGCCCAATGCGACAATCTCTACCTTTCATCTCAACTTTTCAAATCACCAAAGTTTCAGAACATCGAAATGGCTTAAAAAAAAAATCAACTCCAGTTCAACTTCCACCAAGGCTGCTAATTCCAGGTTCTATGCTGATGTGAAAAACATACTCGAAATTACCTTTGGAAGCTTTAGACCCGTTACGAGGAGCAAAGCAAGCTCGTTAGGACAACAAGCACCCCAATTGCCGTCCGCATCTACCCCTGTTTTCGGATCTTCATCCTCAAAAGGAGCAAGATCTTCCACAAACGCACCCGAAGGAGGAAGCGATGTTGCTGAAAAGATCAAGAAAACTCTTGCTCTGCTTGACCTCTCCGGATCCAAGCACTCTGCTGTGAAGGAAGATTATGATGCTTCAAGTGATGGATCCTCCCCACTTACACCACATAGCATGAGCCAATCAAGGATCAATCTGTGTGACAATCCATGCTGCTCTCCATCGTCCACAACAATCATGCAAGCTACGACGACAAACATTTTATCTGTGGAGGAGCAGTTGGCAAACTTGACGGAAGCAATAGCTAGCTTGACCAAATCCATGCAAAATCAAGATGCTAGAATTGACAAGCTAATAGACAGGGTGGGAATCTTGATGGAAGAAGAATCCACCCATGCATCTGGCAAACTCCCAGAAGTACAAGAGATTAATCCTCCCCCACGACAAGTTGCATCCACTAAGGAAATTCCAGTCTCTTAGGAAAGGATGATTCCAATCAATCAACTAAAGGAGTTCATTGAAGGGACTATAAAAAACAAATATGAAGTCGCTTCCAAGTCCTCCTTTACCTACGCAAAGCCGTACACTTCAAGGATCGATATGTTGAAGATGCCTGCTGGCTATCAACCTCCAAAATTTCAACATTTTGATGGCAAAGGCATCCAAAGAAACATGTGGCGCACTTCGTTGAGACATGCAAAAATGCTGGGACTTATGGAGATTACCTCGTCAAGCAGTTTGTCCGCTCATTAAACGGAAATGCTTTTGATTGGTGCACGAACCTCGAGGCTGGATCTGTTGATAGCTGGGATCAACTAGAGCAAGAATTCCTCAATCGCTGTTATAACACGAGACATACTATGAGTATGATAGAACTTACAAATACTCGTCAACGAAAGGGTGAACCAGTTATCGACTTTATCAATCGTTGGAGGAATGCAAGCCTCAATTGCAAAGACAGGCTTAGTGAAGCTTCAGGCATAGAGATGTGCATCCAAGGCATGCATTGGGGACTACGCTACATCTTGCAAGGTATCAAGCCTGACACATTTGAATAACTTGCGACTCGTGCTCATGACATGGATTTGAGCATGGCCTCTGCTGGAAATGAAAGGTTGCCTATCTATGAGCCTCGAAAAGGGAACGACAAGCAAGAAGTCAGGAGATGGAGCATGTTTGTACCCAAATCTGAAAACAAAGAAACTATGAATGTCAACACATCACCTGTGAACTTCACAACGAAGGTGAGCAAGAAGCAGAGTATGAAATCCACTTCTTTTCAAGATAAACCAAGTGGAAAGTTGACTCTAAAAGAAATGCAAGAGAAAGAGTACCCATTTCTGGATTCTGATGTGCCAGCTATTTTTGAAGAACTCCTCGAGTTAAATCTCATTGCCTTCCGGAGATGAAGCGACCAAATGAAGCTAAGAAAACAAATGACCCAAATTACTGCAAATACCATCAACTTGTGAGCCACCCTCTGGAGACATGCTTTGTCTTCAAGGACAAAGTTATGGACTTGGCTCGCGAAAAGAAGAACGTGCTTGAAGATGAGAAAGCAAGCGCAAACCAAGTCTCTATCACCTTTGGCTCATTCAGTCCAAATGAATTATGTGGTCTTAAAGAAAGTAAAGATGAAGAATTACTGGAGAACGACAAAGCTGAAGTCAATAAACCTGATGATGATGAAGGTTGGACGTTGGTGACTCGTCATAGGCACCACAAAAAGGAGCCCACGAAAAGAATCAATAGAGCAACCAACAAGGAAAATGAAGGTGAAAAGACCAAGGATATGGAATCCAGTTAAGTATTTGAAGAAAGCAAAAGTGGAGGTGCACCATCCTCAAAAGCCATGAAATCCAGTGACCTTGGAGGAGTTTTTACTAAGTTGGTTCCGCACGAAGATTTCCCATGAGGGTATCGATGCCTCTTGTTGCCATGTTGGCGAAGGGGAGGAAAAGAGTGATGACCTAGCGTTGGCACCATCTTCGGAAAATCTCATCGAGTCCACTCCTCAAGAAGTTAATGCTTGTGAGGAAAAGGTCACGTTCACAAATGGTGATCTTCTGCTAGGTGACTCTTCATAACCGCCCATTGTACCTGGTTGGCTATATGTGTGATGAAAGGGTAAATCGAATTTTGGTTGACGGAGGATCCTCAGTGAATATTTTGCCAATTCGCACTGTGAAAGAACTTGGTATTCCCATGAACGAACTCTCAGAAAGTCGTGTGATGATCCAAGGGTTCAACCAAGGGGGGAAAAGAGCCATAGGCGCAATCAGGCTGGAAATCACCATTGAAGATATGCAATCAAGTGCATGACTACATGTGATCGATGCAAAGACTTCATACAACATCTTGATTGGAAGGCCTTGGATACATGAGAATAAAGTTGTTCCATCTACCTACCATCAATGTTTAAAATACTACGAGGGTGAGGTCGAGAAGAAGATAGTTACTGATGATGAGCCATTCACCGAGGCCGAATCACACTTTGCTGATGCAAAGTTCTACTTGAAGAACCACTCTGAAGGAGATAAAAGCTGATGATGGCATGAAAAGCAAAAATGACGAGCCCACAACTAAAAGAGCAGAGGTGACCACTGGTGAAGCCAAAGCTGTTACTGAGGAGGTACAACCCAACGCGAATAAATCTTATAGAGGGAATATTGCGTCTTATGGCAAGAAAGTAAGTCATGCGCTCCAATATGTCCCTAAAAAGAAGAAGGATGAAGGTGAATCATCTAATCTCTAAACTAACATGCTAAAGGAGTTAACTCTTCCGCTAAAACGAATTGAGGCAGTAAAGTTGTCCTCAAAGCCACTTGCAGGGTTTGTGGCCCAAAATTATTTGCAGAATGTGGCACTCCCTACTTGGGGTGTTCATGGTTTGGTTTGGGTCGGTTTTTCCCTAAAAAGAAACCAAACCAAGTAAGTCGGTTTTTCAAATATTAGAACCAAACCAAACCAATTAAGTCGGTTTTTTATCGATTCGGCTTTTGTCGATTTTTTCGGTTTTTCGGTTTTTTCAGTTATTTATCGGGTTTTTTCTTTAATATGATACATACACTACCAAACGCATATTCCGACGACTACATTTTCAACGTAACACTATCAAATCAATAGGTCTTTGAGAAATCTATCATTTACCAAGATATATTGATGATATTTGAATCAAATAGTGATGAATAATTTAAGTACTCAATTAAAAATCGGTTATTTTTAACATGAAATAAATTTTTGTACTTAGCAAAAGAAAACAATCAAGCAAACTAGAATGTAAAGGCAAAGAATTAGATGATTATAATAGCAAAGAACTAGACTAAAAATATAAATGACTAATATGTACCATAAAATTTTAGAAACTTTATATAAAAATATACATATATATAGGTGTAATAATAAATTTAAATAGCTACTTTTATAGTCGGTTTTGTTCGGGTTCTTTTCGGTTATTTTTTGATTAAAACCAAAACCAAACCAATTTTGATCGGTTTTTAAAATTCAAAACCAAAACCAAACAAAACCTAAAAAGTATCGGTTTTTTTGTCGGTTTGGTTTGATTTTCGGTTTGGTTCGGTTTTTCGGGTTTTTATGAACACCCTTACTCCCTACAACGCGAACAGATGAAGGTTTTGATCCTAACACTTACAGACTATTTGCAAAAGCTAGATACAATCCTAATGAGCTGTCAAAGTTAGGGAAGCTACCATCAGAAGCTGCAACGAGACAACCACGTGAAGGTTTGGGATACAAGCAACCGTTACCAGTGCGCATCTCCATAAGAAGGGCGAGCAGCAATTATATCACAATAGAAGATGAATCAGCCGCTTCTAACAAGCCTTCTGTCTTTGATCGACTTGGAAAATCACCAGTGAGGACCTCCGTGTTTGAAATATTGGGTCCATTAAAGAAGGGGAACAAGTTCCAGAGAAATTTTCAAAGCATAAGAACACTCGCTTCGCCCAAAATCCGGAAGAAGGATTTCCAAAGTTTGGTTCCTTCTAGAATGAGGCGACGAACAAAACTTGTGGTTTCATGTAAAGAAGTACTCAAGGTAAAGCCATATACTGTGGTCTACACTAAGGAACGTGACGAAGATGAGGAAAGTGTGGGTTCTTCGTATCATGTTACTGTACAAAGCAAGAATGGTGTTCCATCTTCAACGGAGGATAATGCAGAATTGGAGGATGTTTCACCGTGTTATCACATATCCTTCAACGATGGGGACCCTCAAGAAGATGAAGATGCGAAAGATGTTCCACCTGAACTTGAAGAAAAAGTGAAGACGACAGTTGATTCCTTAAAAGAAGTTAACCTTGGCACGATGAAGAACCAAGACCCACCTACCTAAGTGCTTTACTAGAAGTTGATGAAGAACGCACTTATATTGAGTTACTCAAGGAGTTCAGGGATATCTTTGCTTGGAGTTACAAAGAGATTCCTGGCTTGGACCCGAAAGTAGCAGTCCATCACCTTGCAGTCAAAAATGGTGCTTGCCCTGTTAAACAAGCTCAAAGGCGCTTTAGGCCGGACTTGGTTCCCTTGATTGAAACCGAAGTTAACAAATTCATCGAAGCTGACTTTATTCGTGAAGTTAAATACCCAACATGGGTTTCAAGTATTGTCCCTGTAAGGAAGAAAAATGGCCATATTCGAGTGTGCGTTGACTTTAGGGATCTTAACAATGCGTGTCCAAAAGATGAATTCCCACTTCCAATTCCAGAACTGATGATCGATGCTACTACTGGGTACGAGGCAATGTCATTTATGGACGGTTCATCAGGATATAACCAAATTCTCATGGCGCCTAAAGATTAAGAGCTTACTGTATTCCGTACTCCCAAGGGTATTTATTGCTACAAGGTAATGCCTTTTGGCTTGAAGAATGCTGGTGCTACTTACCAAAGATCTATGCATAATATCTTTGATGACCTTCTCCACAAGAATGTCGAATGCTATGTGGACGACTTGGTGGTAAAATCAAGAAAGAGGGGCGACCACTTGAAAGACTTGAGAATAGTGTTTGAGTTGCTCCGGAGGTACCAACTTAGGATGAATCCATTGAAATGCTCCTTTGGAGTTACTTCCGGAAAAATTCCTTGGTTTCATTGTCCGACATCAAGGGATCGAAATTGATCAAGCCAAAGTGGATGCTATTTTGAAAATGCCCGAGCCCCGCAATATTCATGAAATAAAAATTCTGCAAGGAAAGCTAGCATACCTTAGAAGATTCATCTCAAACCTAGCTGGGAGGTGCCAACCATTCAGTCGCCTTATGAAGAAAGGTGTCCTTTTCAAATGGGGCCAAGCGTGTAGCAATGTCTTCGAGAGCATTAAATCCTACTTTATGAAGCCTCCAGTCTTGGCAGCCCCTATACTTGGAAAGCCGCTGATACTATACATTTCAGCACCAGAAAGGTTTGTTGGAGCGCTGTTGGCCCAAGAAAATAGTGAAGGGAAAGAAAACTCCCTTTACTACTTAAGCAGGATGATGACACCAAATGAGCTGAATTATTCGCCAATTGAAAACTTATGCTTGGCGCTAGTCTTCTCAATCCAAAAGTTGAAGCACTACTTTCAAGCTCATGTCGTTCTTTTGGTTTCTAGAGCAAATCCCATCAAGTTCGTGATGTCAAACCTGTCCTTAGTGATCGACTAGAAAGGTGGTACCTCCAGTTTCAACAATTTGAAATCGTGTACATCCCTCAAAAGGCTATAAAAGGACAACATTAGCGGACTTCTTGGCAGATCACCCTATACCTGATGATTGGGAGCTAACTGACGAACTACCTGATAAGGACGCAATGGTCGTTGAAGTTCAGCCTCCATGGAAGATGTACTTTGATGGTGCTGCGCATCGTGGAGGAGCTGGTGCAGGTGTAGTATTTGTCACTTCCCAAGGTAGAGTCTTGCCCTACTCCTTCACCTTAACGCAACTCTGTTCCAACAATGTTGCTGAGTATCAAACATTAATACTTGGGCTTGAAATGGCCGTTAATATGAAGCAATTGCAATTGCAAGTCTTTGGTGACTCCTAGTTAGTGGTCAATCAACTTTTAGGTGGTTACGAGGTCAAGAAGCATGAACTACGCCCATATCATGATTACGCTAAAAAATTAATGGTGTGGCTCGACGATGTGACTATTCAACATGTGCCAAGGAAAGAAAATAAGAAGGCTGATTCTTTAGCTGCCCTAGCTTCATCGTTAACCCTACCTGATCAAGCGCAAGTTACTGTCCGCCAAAAATGGGTAGTACCGCGGCCAAATGAGGCTGAAGGTGAAGAAAATGAACTCAAGCATCTTGTCACTGTTTCTGAAATTGAGAAAGAAGAATGGCTTCAACCTATTATCGACTACTTATGCTATGGGATACTTCCAAAAAATCCGAGGAGAAGGACTGAAATCCGTCGTCGTGCACCTCACTTCCTTTACTACAAAGATACTCTATACAGAAGGTCATTACTTTAGTACAAAGATACTCTATACAGAAGGTCATTCGAGGGAGTGCTCTTGCGTTGCTTAGGGGAAGAAGAAGCACTCTAAGCTTTGCAAGAGGCACATTGTGGGGTATGTGGGTCACACCAGTCTGGACCAAAACTCCACTTCCATATAAAAAGGATGGGATGTTATTGGCCAACGATGGTAAAAGATTGCTTGGACTACGCTCGAAGATGCAAGTCTTGTCAATTCCATGTGAATTTTATTCATCAACCTCCTGAAGTGTTGCACCCGACTGTTACATCCTGGCCGTTTGACGCTTGGGGATTGGATGTTGTTAGACCACTGCCAAAGTCCTCAGCTGAGCACCTATATATCTTGGCTGCAACTGACTGTTTCTTAAAATGGACAGAAGCTGTTGCTCTTAGGGAAGTAAAGAAGGAAAATGTTACAAGTTTCATCCGAGTAAACATTATCTATCGCCTTGGCATTCCTCGTTACATAATAACGGATAATGGCAAGCCGTTCGACAATAGGTTGATGAACAAGATTTGTGAACTCTTTAGCTTCAAGCAACGTAACTCTTCTATGTACAATTGCCGCTAATGGTCTAGCCGAGGCATTTAACAAAACTCTATGCAACTTGTTAAAGAAAGTCGTCTCCAAATCTAAACGGGATTGGCATAACCGTATGGAGGAAGCTCTTTGGGCATATAGGACAACTCACTGCACGCCAACACAAGCGTCCCCTTATGCACTCGTTTATGGAGTTGAAGCCGTCTTGCCACTCGAGCGTCAAATACCTTCATTACGATTAGCTATTCAAGAAGGCATCACTGATGAAGAAAATGCTCGACTTCGATTAGCAGAATTGGAGGCTCTTGATGAGTAAAGGTTGGAAGCTCAACAGAGTCTTGATACAGATGGCATGAGAATCGACCCTATCAATGGCAAGTTTTTGAAT
This sequence comes from Nicotiana attenuata, assembly GCF_001879085.1. NCBI lineage: Eukaryota > Viridiplantae > Streptophyta > Magnoliopsida > Solanales > Solanaceae > Nicotiana > Nicotiana attenuata. The sequence goes on along the minus strand of NW_017670976.1, from coordinate 229,130 downwards.
AAGTATTATCCTTGAAGTGCCACGCTCCTCGACGTACGAGCCTAAACTACAAGTCATGACGCTCCATGACGCACGAGCCTAAACTGCATGTTCCTACACTCTTGGCCCGCATGAGTCTAAACTCTGTACGGGCCACCAAAGAAAAAAAAAGGTCCGCTAGGTTGAAAACCTCGAAAGAGGAGGCCTAGACAAAAGTTAGGACATAAAAAAAAGAAAAAAAAGAAAAAAAATACCATTCTGAACTACGGTATGACTTGATCCTCTTCACCGGGGTACGTAGGCAGCTTAGAGTTTCATTCTGAGTTCAGTCGCATAAGTTCAAAAGATACATAATCCCCCATCGTTGTTTGAATGAAGTACGATGGAATGTAATCCATTCAATCAGTACTTGAAAATCAAGCTGAGATACAATTCTTCTATTAAACTTTGGATCCCATTTGATTTAAAGGGGGCAAGCCACTAGGGTGAATTGGTGTCTTTAGTAAAATTATTAATATCTTTTAGGAGGCTACCAAGCATTTGCATTGAAGTCCGGGGATTTGCTATGCCTTCATGTTCGTCAAATCTTCAAGTTTTTGGTGTACCTTCACGACGTTTCAAATTCAGTGAGACTTGAACCTAAGATATTTGGCGAGAATGAAGCTCTTGAGTTTCAATTTCTAAAATTAAAAAGGTCTTACAATCTCGAGGCTTCCACACCAAGATACAAAATTTTTGGTGAAATCGTGCTAATTTGGAACCGTCGGCATATCAGAAACCGAAGTCGACTTCGAACTATCATCTGAAACTATTCTTAAGGCATTAAATATTACAAGTTGGATATATTTTAGATTTTGAAGTTTAGTTTCCAAGAAATCAACTGGTTCGTGATTTCGACGTTCCTACTTCAAGATACAAAATTTTTGGCGAAGTCACGCAAATCTGAAATTGCCAGTGTGTCAGAATTTAGCATTGACTTCGAAATATTATCTGAATGTATCCTTAAGGCATTAAAACTTGCATTTTGGATATGTTATATATTTGGAAGTTAAGTTTCCAGTAGATCAATCGGTTCGTGATTTCGACGTTCCTATAGCAAGATACAAAAGTTTTGGTGAAGTCGTGCAAATCTGAAGCCGTCGCCGCGTCAGAATTCAATATTGATTTCGGACTACTATCTGAAACTATCCTTAAGGCATTAAATTTTGCATTTTATATATGTTTTAGATTTGCAAGTTAAGTTTTCAAAAAATCAAACGGTTCGTGATTTTGACTTTTCTACACCAAGATATAATTTTTTTTGGTGAGACTGCGCAAATGCTGAAATTTTCGACGTGGTGGAATCTAAAGTTGGTTTCAAAAATATTATCTGGAGCGACTCTGAAGGTGTTTGATTCTAAATTTTGGATATATTTTTGATATTGAAGTCTAATTTTCGAGAAATCAAACAGTTCATTATTTGGGCTCTCCCACGACAAAATACGAATCTTTTGTTACAAGCGCGTAAAGCTGAAAATTATGCGACTAAGATAAAAGTCGGACAATGTAAAGCAAAAGAGAAGCTGAAATATTTAAGCCCTAGAAGCCTCCAAGTTGAAATCTTCAAGTCCAACGGTCTTCAAGTTGAAGTCTTCACGTTCGCCACTCTTCAAGTTGAAATATTTAAGCCCTCCAAGTCTCCAAGTCTGTCGGTCTTCAAGTTTCAGTCTTCAAATTCGTCGGTCTTAAAGTCAAAATATTTAAAACTCCAAGTCTTCAAGTTGAGGTCCTCAAACTCGTCGGTCTTCAAGTGGAAGTATTTGAGCCCTCAAATTTTTCAGGTTGAAACGTCAAAGTCCGCCGAATCTTCAAGTTGAAATGTGAAAAGTCCTCCAAATCTTCAAAGTTTTCCAAGTGTTCAAGTCGACATCATCAAGTCCATAAAGCTCGAGTTGAAGCTTTATAACTTTCCAATCTTAAGGTGGACATATAAGTCCCTTTGCACCTTAAGTTGGCCTCTTCATGAGTTTGTCCTTAAAAGGAAACTATAACTTTCCAATCTTAAGGTGGACATATAAGTCCCTTTGCACCTTAAGTTGGCCTCTTCGTGGGTTTGTTCTTAAAAGGAACTATAACTTTCCAATCTTAAGGTGGACATATGAGTCCCTTTGCACCTTAAGTTGGCCTCTCCGATAGTCGGGTCATTTTGAAAGTAATCTCTCCGGTAGTTGGGCCATGAGAGTAATCTCTCCGATATTCGGGCAAAGATGAGTACTCATCCCCTTACACCCCAAAATTGTCTTCTTCATGCATGGATCATCTCGTTAAATAAGAACACACCCTTCTTATTTGACCTAAAAAAAACCAATAAAAGAAGAAAACGCAAAAGAAGATAAAAGAAATTACCTCAAATACTAGCACTTTCGAGTCGTCAAAACACGAACTCAAGAGCCGCTTGAAGATGACAAAAATTGATTGATGCTCATTAGACATGGAATGTGGTGTTTATATAGATTTCTCAAGGCACCTTACCAAAGGTCTTAACCGATGTGGGATAATATTAGAGTCCAACAAGAATAAGATATCCTTATCCATATAGAAAAGAAAGCCTACAGGCGGCTAAGGCGGGCATCGTGAATTGGGGTACTATAGTTTGACGCCAACTTGGATTACAAAATACTCTATCCGAATAAGAGAAATACATGTTAAAGGAGAATGAGTTTCAGGATAATTCACGGATTAAGACGTCATAGTGCCAAGAATCTTAGCAACAATCAATTGTTGAATTAAAAATCTCTAGCACGTGCCACATCTAGTAGATCAATTATTTGCAGAATCAAGTTTAAATGGAACCGCTTGCCATTTGAAACTCATTTTCGATTTTAGTGCTTAACCAAATGAGGAAAATTAAGGTCAAGAAGGAGCAATAAAATATCTTGGCAGTACTTCAAGCGTAGTCTCGAAATAAAAAGTTTAAACTTTGACAAGTCTTGAAGTAGGGGGCATATGTAGACATGTAAAATTGATTGAATTTAAATTTAATAAATAGTTAGGACTATATTTTAAATATACTAGTCCAAATAATTATTATGGGCTAATATAATTGAATTAATTATATAAGTCCAATATATATGGGTTAAATAAATAAGTCTTAATCCATTGGGCTAGCCAATTTAATTGGGCTAAAGTGATGATCCCACTTCATTAATCCAAGATGTCATCTTCCTAGAGGCCCAGTTTGGTGCCACGTGTCAAATGACGTGGCACGCCAAGTCAAACGGAAGAGCCAATGGGATCATGCCACGTGTCAAAATGACAAGGCATGCCAAGACACATTAAAAGGCCAATGAAATTGCACCACGTGTGCAAATGACATGTTCTGGCCAATCAATTGCGGCCATGTCACACTTCAATTTGATTGGTCAGAAAGAGTTTGTTCTTATCATAACTCTTCCTTTCCACATCTATAAATAGGGGTCTTCATAACTCGTAAAAGACACAAGAAGTTATAACAACAAGCAAGAAAGAGCTCGTGGATCAAACACTGCAAATTCCTCCACAAGTTTCAAGCTTCAAGCAATCAAGTTCAAGTTCAAGAAATCAAGTTCAAGCTCAAGAACAAAGAACAAATCAAGTTCAAGATCAAGAACGAAGAACAAATCAAGGTTCAAGGAGTGCGAGTTCAAATCAAAGTTTGTGCTAGTTGAATTCAAGATCATCGTTCGTGGCAACAAATATAGATTCAAGATCAAGCTCGAAAGCCCGTGAATTTATTTACTATTGAAAAGAAGAATCAGAGGATTCATAGAGACTGTAGCACTCAAATATTTAAAATAAAATACTACGATTGTTGTGATATTTTTCAGTCTTGATTTTATTTTCTCGATGCAAATTTATTGTCTACACACATGCCATAGTAAACGAGAAGTTTAGTAATCAAGATAATTTTATTATTTGGCATGGCCGGTTGGGTCATCCTGATTCTACTATGATGCATAAAATAATTGAGAATTCATATGGACATTTAACGAAGAAACAAAAGATTCTTCAATTTAAGGAATTCTCTTGTGCTGCATGTTCTCAAGGCAAATTAATTATTAGACCATCAACGATTAAAGTTAGGATGGAATCCCTTGCATTTCTGGAACGTATACAGGGTGATATATGTGGGCCCATTCACCCTTCATGTGGACCATTCAGATATTATATGGTTTTGGTAGACGCATCTACAAGATGGTCACATGTGTGCTTATTAACAACTCGCAGCATGGCATTTGCGAGATTGTTGGCTAAAATAATAAAGCTAAGAGCACAATTTCTAGATTATGCAATTAAGACAATTTCTCTTGATAATGCCTGTGAGTTTACATCTCGGGCCTTTACTGATTATTGCATATCAACTGGCATAACAATTGAGCATCCGGTTGCTCATGTTCATACATAAAATGGTCTAGCGGAATCATTGATCAAACGCCTCCAATTAATTGCTAGACCAATGTTTATGAGAACAAAACTCCCTATTTCAGTATGGGGTCATGCTATTTTGCATGCAACAACACTTGTGCGGATAAGGCCCACAAGTTATCATAAAGTCTCCCCATTGCAATTGACTTTTGGTCAGGATCCAAATATTTTCCATCTTAGAATCTTTGGTTCTGCGGTATATGTTCCAATTGCCCCACCACAACGTACACTACTAAAAAAAATCAGGTTTTAGCGATGGACAAATTCTGTAGCTAAACAGAAAAATCCGTCGCTAATCTCATTTAGCAACGGATTATCAAAAAAATTTGCTAGCTACGAGCATTTTAGCGACAACGTTCGTAGCTAATTCCAAATTTTTTTGTAGTGGTATAAGGATGGGTCCCCAAAGAAGATTGGTGATATATGTTGGGTATGAATCTCCTTCTATTATAAAATATCTGGAGCCTATGATTGGAGATTAACATTATGGGAAGAAAATAAGCAACTGAGAAAGGAGATAGATTGGAATGCACTATCACTATCTCATTTAGATCCTCGAACAAATCAATGTGAACGAGCGGTTCAAAAGAAAATTCATTTATAAAATGTTGCAAATCAATTGCCATATGTATTCACTGACCTACCAAAGGTGACTAAGTCACACATTCCAGCTGCTAATGCTTTAATTCGAGTAGATATCCCGGTAGGACAATCAATTAAAGAAAATGAGTTTAAACCATGCTTGAAACATGGTAGACCAATCGATTCTAAAGATAAAAATCCCTGAAAAAAAGAGCAAATAATCAAAGTGATCATAATACGGAGGTAATGGCTCAAGAAGAGCACAGATAGATAGCAAATTATAAGACCTCAAGGGAGGTTCATGTACCTGTAAATAATGAGAATGAAGAGATCTCAATAAGTTATGTCTCAACGGGAAAAGATGGAACTGAAATAATATTGTTGTCGATAAAGTTTTTGCTTATAATGTTGCTGTTAAAATAATGCAACAAGATGAGGATCTTGAACCAAAATTTGTCGGTGAATGTAGACAGAGAAATGATTGGCCAAAATGGCATGACGTTATCCAGGCAAAATTAACTTCACTTGAAAAATGTGAGTACTCGGACCTATAGTTCGAACACCTAAAGGAATGAAGCAGTAGGGTGCAAATGGGTTTTTGTGAGAAAACGAAATGATAAAAATGAAGTCGTTAGATATAAAGCGCGACTTGTGACACAAGGATTTTCACAAAGACATGGCATTGATTATATGGAGCCATATTCTTCTGTGGTGGATGCTATCACGTTTAGGTATCTTTTAAATCTGGCAGTACATGAAAAACTTTATATGCGTCTAATGGATGTTGTCACAGCCTATTAGTATGGCTCATTAGATAAAGAATTTTTTATGAAAATTTCAGAAGTATTTAAAGTGCCTGAAGTATATAAAGGTTTTCGAGAAACTTGTTCAATAAAGCTTCAGAAATCCTTATACGAATTGAAATAATTAGGGCGCATGTGGTGTAATCGCCTGAGTAAGTACCTATTGAAAGAAAGGTACAAGAATGATTCAATTTGTCCTTGTGTCTTTATAAAAAGGTCTAGATCTGAATTTGTAGTAATCGCTGTGTATGTTGATGAATTAAATATCATTGGAACTTCTAAGGAGCTACCTAAAACAATAAACTGTTTAAAGAAAGAATTTGAAATGAAAGATCTTGGAAAGATAAAATTTTGTCTCGGTCTACAAATTGAGTATATGAAAGATGGAATTTTTGTCCATCAATCAGCATACACTGAAAAGATTTTAAAACGATTCTATATGGATAAAGCACATCCATTGAGTACCCCGATGGTTATAAGATCACTCGAGATGAATAAAGATCCATTCCAACCTCATGAAAATAATGAAGAGCTTCTTGGTGCCGAAGTACCATATCTTAGTGCAATGGGGCATTAATGTATCTTGCCAATAATTCCCGACCAGATACAACTTTCTCGGTAAGCTTGTTAGCAAGATTTAGTTGTTCTCCAATACAAAGACACTGGAATGGTATTAAGCATATATTCAGATACCTCCGAGGGACCACTGATATGAGTTTATATTATTCAAATGAATCCGAGTCATCGTTGATTGGTTATGCAGATGCACTATATTTGTCTGATCCACACAAAGGTCGATCTCAGACATGCTATTTATTTATAATTGGAGGTACAACCATATCATGACGTTTAACGAAACAAACTATGGTTGCTATTTCTTCAAATCATGCAGAGATAATAGCCATCCACGAAGCAAGTCGATAATGCGTTTGGTTGAGATCAATAACTCAACACATTTAAGAAACATGTGGTCTTTCTTTGAAAGGGAATATTCCAAAAATATTGATGAAGATAAGGCTGCATGCATAGCTCAACTGAAAGGATGATACATCAAAGGAGATACAACAAAACACATTTCATCGAAATTCTTTTTCACTCATGATCTTCAAAAGAATGGTGAAATAGACGTCCAACAAGTTCGTTCAAGTGATAATATGGCTGATCTGTTCACTAAGGGATTACCAACCTCAACATTTGAAAAGCTGATATACAAGATTGGAATGCGTCGTCTTCAAGACATTAAGTGATATTTTTATTAGGGGGAGTAATTGCGCGCTGCACTCTTTTTTCTTTAACCAAGGTTTTGTCCCACTTGATTTTTCTGGTAAGATTTTTAATGAGGCAACACACAATGCGTATAACAAATAACTACATTTTTTTTCCTTTCACTTAAAATTTTATTTTTAACATGGACATCCAAGGGGGAGTGTTGAAAATAATCGTTATGGATGTCCATGTTGAGTCCCAACATTTAATGTGTAGTGATTATGCCCCCACTATTTTAGTGGCCATTCCTCCCACTATTTTGTAAGAGTGATTCTTCACTTTTCATGCCTATATAAAAGCTTTATAAGATGGGCAAATACACACAATTGAAGAGGAAAAAGTCCTCCTTCTTTCTATCTCTATTATTTACTAAATTACTTTTATTTCATAGTATTCAATATTTTTTAGGACTTAGGAGTATGCAATTACGCATTATGACTTTTAGGTCGTTTTCTTTATCTTTTACACAAATTTAGCATTAATTAAATTTACCCAAAAGAAATTAGAGTGACTGTTTAGATTTTATTATAATTGCTTTACAACAGAAAGGAATTGGCTCTCAAGAAGGAAATAGGAACCTGGGGTTCTGGATAAGACTTTGTTTTAAGGTACAGGTAAATAATTAGACAATTTAAAAACCAAAATGATGTCACGTCAAAATATTCATAAAATAGAAATGAGACTTAAAAATCATACTACTAATGATAGCCAACAAAACCATGACGATGTTAGTTGCCACGTCATTTTCTTAGTTAGATCCCAAGAAATTGTATGATCGAATGTATTGAGAGTTAAAAGATTGGATGTAAGAAGGGTATTTTAGACAATGCACACTAACACATGTGACTTACACGTGAGTGATTAGTTAAGTTGTTAGAAGATAGTTAAATACTGCATTTTGGAATGTACAGTGATAATGAGAAATCAGAAATCAACTTCTTCTTTTCTTCCTCCCTTCTTCATTCTCTGAATTCTCTGGAAACTAGGGTTTAATTGTTCATGCAAGCCTAGATTCTATCAAGGACAATGGAACATAAAACTCACTGATGCACTTACTCAGAATGGCTATAAACAGAGTGCATTTGATCACTCCTTATTCACAAAGCACCAAGGAGAAAAGGTGGTCATTATACTGATATATGTGGATGATTTACTAATTACTGGGAGCTGTTCCAGTCTAATTAATGATGCCAAGACAATTTTACATAGTAAGTTCAAAGTTAAGGACTTAGGCAAATTAAGATACTTCCTGGGAATTGAAGTCTCAAGATCAAAGAAGGGGATCCTACTCAATCAAAGAAAATATGCTTTGGAATTAGTCTTGGAGATAGGTTTGAGTAGTGCAAAGCCAATTGCAACTCCTATAGAGTTAAATCAAAAATTGACAACAGTGGAATATGACACATGCATTGGGAAGACGGGAGATTCAGAGTTAGAAGACAAATCAGCTTATCAAAGATTGATAGGAAGGTTGCTATACTTAACTATCACTAGGCCAGACATAAGCTTTGTCGTACAAACTTTGAGTCAATTTATGCAATAGCCCAAACAATCACACATGGAGGCAACAATGAATATGGTGAGATACATCAAGGGAGCACCAGGAATGGGGTTACTGATGGAAGCAGGAGTCATTGATCAACTTAGTGCATACTATGATTCAGATTGGGCATCATGCCTCAACACAAGGAGGTCTGTGACAGGTTATGTCGTGAAACTAGGCAATTCCTTGATTTCATGGAAATCAAAAAAACAACCTACAGTGAGCAGGAGTTCAGCAGAAGCTGAATACAGAAGCATGGCCGCTGCAACTGCAGAAATCACATGGTTGACAGGAATGTTGGAAGACTTGGGGATCAAAGTGTCTAAACCTGTTTCTCTATTCTGTGACAACAAGGCAGCCATTCAAATAGCTGGAAATCCAATATTTCATGAGAGAACAAAGCATATCAAGATAGACTGTCACTTTGTAAGAGAGAAGATCAAAGCAGGGCTTATACATCCATGCTATGTTTCTTCTCTTTGTAGTTAGCTGATCTCCTAACAAAGGGATTGACTGCTGCACAACATTGTTTCTTAGTATCCAAGCTTGGCGTGTTAGATATATTCCACCCTCCAGCTTGAGGGGGAGTATTGAGAGTTAAAAGATAGGATGTAAGAAGGGCATTTTAGACAATGCACACTAACACATGTGACTTACACGTGAGTGATTAGTTAAGCTGTTAGAAGATAGTTAAGTACTGCATTTTGGAATGTACAGTGATAATGAGAAATCAGAAATCAACTTCTTCTTTTCTTCCTCCCTTCTTCATTCTTTGAATTCTGTGGAAACTAAGGTTTAATTGTTCATGCAAGCCTAGATTCTATCAAAGTGCATGTAGCAAATGTCTAATTAAAATGGCAAGTAAAACATTACAGTCTAGAATTCCATAAATCTATTGCGTAGTTTTATATTTTCTAATCTTTTAAATTTATCCATTTTATAAATTTTCTTACTTATGAAGTAGGAATTAGAGCCAAAATTTAAAACTTATGAATTAGATGAAAATATTAACGCAATACAACCGTACATGAGTCCCTTAAAAGAAGTGACACAACAAAGACAAGATAAAAATATTTACTCGCACTTGATATTTAATCTATATCAAATCATATATGAAGTGATATTATATAGTACTCCCTCTGTTCCAGTTTATGTGAACCTATTTCCTTTTTGGTCCGTTCCAAAAAGAATGAACCTTTTCTAAATTTGGTAACAATTTAGCTTAAACTTACAACTCTACCCTTAATGAGAAGCTTTTATAACCACACAAATACTCTGGGCCCCATTTAGACTTGTTTAGAACCACAAATTCCAAAAGTCTTTATTTTTTTCTTAAATACCGTGCCCAATCAAACAGGTTCACATAAATTGGAACGGAGGGAGTACTAATTAATTATAATTAAGTGATGGAAATTTAAATATAAATCCATATCATGTACTTGGTTTTTTTTTTTCCAATATCATGTACTTGGTTGAGTGGAATAAAAAGTGGAGTTAAAGAGATTGCTGTCAACGTGGAGCCAGGTCATAAAACACGTGGCTGAATAGTGTGACAGTACGGTACGACGAGGGAGAGAAAGCACAGATTTGGATTTTGGAATGTGGTTAGTGGAGCAGCAGCCAACAGCGACTCGGCCATTGCAGCTGGTGCGGTCTTTTTTTGAGAATTTCACTAGTCTTCAAAAGCCGGCTGAGCTGATACTGCTGTAGTAATTAATTAAGTAGACGTGGCACATGCATAGGCAATGTGGACTTGATCTCTATAACCTCCTTACAACTTGTTTGAATGGCTGTTACTATTATATTGTATCGTATTGTTACTTTAAATATAATATTTATTTTGATTGTTACTTAAATTTTATTGTATCGTATCGTTAAATCCGTCGTTACGTAACGATGAAAAGTGTCACTTTATGAAACGACCGATTTGGTGGGGTCGTATCGTTACCTTATTTTTTTTCCCTCTCGTCTTGTCATTCCTTATTATTAGATAATTTTATTTTATCCTTTATCCTACCTATTTATATAATAATTCTATCTTGTATAGTATTACATTTCTTTATAATATCACAAGTTATTCTTCATATTATTTGTGTATGACATCATGAAACGACTTACAAACAATACAATATATTCAAACATTGTATACATTAAAACAATACAGTACGATACAATACGCGATACATTATGAAACAATACATAACAACCATCCAAACAAGCTGTTAATGAAATTCTTATTTTTTTACAATCTTTAATTTAATTTCATGGAAAAGACAGTATTCATAACCAATTAGAGAAAGTATGTCACATAAAGACTCTTTATAGCCAATCATAGAAAGTATATTACACATATAAAGACATCATTTCACACACATACATAGAAGTTTACTACAATCAAACAAAACCAGCTGCTATATATATAATCAGTCACCACATCACAAGTGCAGTGAGGATACAGTTGACACAGAGATGAAAGATATCAATAGAATATTATTGTGGAATGTTTCAGGGAATGAGGGCAAGGGGCAAAACCAGGAGAAGAGACAAGCCATAAATAAGACCAGTTGTTGATGTGAAGATGAAGTGCTGTTTCAGGGATAGAGCTGAACTACGATTAGGACGAACTCGACGATGAATTATTCCTTTTGGCACCTTCATATCATCCACTATAAATTCTTTGTTTTCTACTAACTCATACTTATTTCCATCTTTGTGCGAACTGACTCTAACAACAGTAGTGTTCGCAACATTTTCTTGCTTTTCTACAGTTTTTCTTTTGTTTGTTGATGCATGAGAAATTTCAGAAGCAGCTGCACTTGTTAGAGCTACAACGCATAACAAAATAACAACACAAAGAGGGAAACTAAACTTCATTTTTCTTACTAATTGGAGCTAAATACCTTTAATAGTACTCTCAGTGATCTTTCCTTAATTTTCTTGTTTGGGCTGGCTGAGTGTAAATATAAGAGGGTCTGTATAATATATATAGGAGATCTTCCCCAGGATTGTATATTATTCTTTTCTTTTCCTTCTTTCTTAATCACCATCCACCTTTTAGGGCATAGATGCCCAACCCCACAAATGGAACCAAAACATTACTCTCCTTAAAAGCTTATATAAACCAACAACAACAACAACAACACAACAAGTATAATCACAGAAGTGGGATCAAGAGAGGGTAGTATGTATGCAGACATTACCCTATAAATTGTGACGGTAGAACAAAGTTGTTTCTGATAGACCCTCGACTCAAATAAATTAAAGCATAATCACAGCAGTTTTGAAAAAGAAATACAGAAGTACTGGAGAAGCACACCCCACACTTAAACTCTTGCTCGTCCTCGAGCAATCAAACTATACTTTTTTTATAGACACGACCTTTTTTAACAAATCTCCTAACTCATCACACCAAGAGTATTTAAAATAGACTAAGCACAAAAGCATAACATATTCACCTCAAGATTTGACTCATAAGTACCACGCATTATTCACAACTCACCCACTTACTCTAACATAGAGGTCACTGACATTACCTTTCTTTCATGAATCAAGTGCCCTCACACAACAAAAGAGAGTAGTTCCACACAATAAAATTTAAGAACACTTAGGAACTCAAGATAGAAAGAATTCACTCACTCTCAGAAATAACATTCATATGCCACAAAAGATGCACCATAAGCTTGCCCATAGTGTACTACTCCACTAATCGAGTTCATTCAATCTAGGATCAATTAGGACTTTATTTGGTTGTAATGTAGGCTACGGGACGGGTAGGATATATTTATATATAAGAGTGACTACACCTCCCTAAGCACTTTAATTAATATACTTTAACATTCAAACCCCATACTTATGTCAAACCAAACTCCACCTTCACATTAATGTATATTACCCCATACTTCTTTAAGAACAATTACAGCAAGAGTCACCACTTATTAAAGAAATACTTTTTTTTTCTACAGCAATATAACTATATTTTTTTTCAATTCAAGTGGCTCTTACTTGTTCAAAACAGTGCACCTTTATCCTGATTTCATTAGTTCCACTCAAAAGCCAAACCAACCACCCCACACTTTAACTTTTACATAAATCATCACAATTCAAGTGCTTATGAGAGGTTAAAAGGTTCAAATAGATAGTCCATTCAAACAAATGGGTAAGACTTGTAATGTGGTTGCCAAAGAAACAGGATTACAGGCTCAAAGGGGTTAACTACGATACATAACAATTAGGCGGGTAAAATATACATATCTGGCTCAACAAAGAAATGCCTATATCACTTCCTAGACTGAATAAAACTACTATTTCGCTTTGCAAACACACGGGGCAAGTTCTAGGCATCAACTGCAATGCACAGAATATAACAAATCCTTACGCACACATGACACATAACTCACTCAGGATTAGTTTCATCAAGACACTCTAGTCAAAGCAGTTAAGCAAAGTTAAGATCATACAATTTAAGGTACTTATACAAGAGTCAAAAACTGAGCCTAAGCGTCACAACCAAAGTACTCACTATTCTCAAGGCATAACAAAGTCAAGAGATATTGCTTCAATTCAAAACACAACACAATGGCTCCTATTCCTAAAAAAAACTAACTACACCCGGTTCAAATAAAACCCTTGGAAAAGAACCGCGGCACAAAGAAAAACCAAGGGGGAATTATTACACTACCTACAAAGAAAATCTTTTTGTTTTTTTCTTCTTTGGACTTAAATCCCTCAAGAAAATTGTCTAATAGATCCATCGTCGGGAAAAGTCCAATCTTTAAAAAAAAAATACTATTTAATTAAACTAATACAGCTAAAGTAGCATGAAAAGTCACCCAGACAATCTCATCACCCCACACTTAAAATTGTGCATTGTCCCCAATGCACAGCATAACCATAAGAGGGTAAGAGAAACTCCCTGGTAGGCCAAAGGCCGAAGCACTAGCAGTTCATGGGGTACTCAGACTTCTCCCAGGCTTGGTCCTTCGTGCGGGTACCTCACACTTAGTTCCAACCATTTGATTTGCTGTTGCATCCTTCCAATAGCTTTGCTTTCCACGCTCCTAGAAAATAAAAAAATCGACACTACAAGAATAATACATTTAAAAAAAAATAAAAAAAATAAAAGAAAGCAATAAAGCTGGGTTGCCTCCCAACAAGCGCTTGATTTAACGTCGCGGCACGACGCGAATCACTTTTTGCCTCCACCTCGAGCTTATGAATTGAACCCCAAGTTTTGATTCAAGCTTATGATTATGGTCATGGGGCGGTGGAACGAATCTAACTGGCCCAAGGAAATAATGTAGTATTCTGCACTCCTTGGCCTTTGTATGAGGTATGTGATCCTGACTTTCTGGCAAGAAGAATTCCAGAATATATGCACCTTGTTCCTCATTCCTTGACTCTTCGATTGGTTCAGATGACTCTATTTTCATATCATCATCCAAACATAATGTGGAAAAATGCTTGGAGTGTGGACCAATGCGCTCAAACACATGAACTTCAGGACTTTCAACATCCTCAACATCAATGATACTAGAGTCAACAAAATTTATATCCTTAAAGTCCTTGGCTGGCTCTAGTCTCACTTCTTCAACATTGACATCCTCAAATTGTAGTTGGCTAGGTTGTTGATGTTCTACTCTGACCTCCCCAATTAACACCTCAAATTCATGCTCTTCTTGGCTGCTATCCTCAATATTGGCTTGTTGAGCATTAAAAGCTCCAACCACTTGACTCAATTGAGCCTCCAACTTGCGAATAGTTGCCTCTTGCCTTTCAATGTGCAATTGTTTCTCATTGTTTTGTTCCAGAAGGCACTTTAGCATATCCTTGATCTCCTTCAAGTCTGCATTCCCAGGTTCTTTGTTCCTATTAACTTCACAAGAAAAGGTAGAACCATCATAGTAAGGGGTTGGGGAAAAATAAGAAATATAAGCACAACCATGAAGGTGATTATTTTTACCACCACACACATCACACACATTCCACAAATAAGATTGAGTTGGTCCACATAACTCGCTCTTAGGAACGTTTTTGAAAATTTTGCCACGGGTGATTTCCTTCACAATATGTATGGAGATCAATAGTAGAATTATCTACACCTAAATTCCCATAATTCCAAGATGCCATGTTTCTCAAATCTATAGTTATAAAAAAAAATACAAAAAAAAAAACAAAACAAAAGAAAACAAAATAAAAGTTCAAACTCGTAACCTAGCAATATATACAGCTACAACTACACCGTTAGTTCCCCGGCAACGGCGCCAAAATTTGGTCACGCCCAACTCTAGTCCTAAAAAGGAAAAGCGGTCACTGCAAATATAATCCGGTCTAAAAGTCCGGAGTCGAATCCCACAGAGAACTAAGGTTTCGCTGTAATTGTTCAATATCGCAAAGAAGACAAGTTTGAACAATTTCTAAATTATAATATTAAGATTTTTATATCTAACTAATTAACCAACAAATACTATAAAACGGTAAAATTATCAACTAACGAGACAATGGTTTGGAGACTAAATTAAGGAGGTCTAGAGTTATGATTTTTCCAATTGTTGATTTCATTAGTTGTATGTTTCTTATAGCTTTGACTTAGTTGCCTCTATCAATCATGAACTCTCCAGCTATCATAAATCTCTCTCAAGCAATTATGATAATTTACTAGACGCACTCTCTCAAGCTACGCTAGGTAGATTCACATTACAGTTCACTTAGATCGCACCAAGGTATCGTTATCTCTAATCCAACCTCTAAACCCTCGGTTATGACTCTCGCCTATACTCCGGGAGTGATGTTGTTCAAACAACTACCTAAATATGCACTCTCTCTCAAGCAGATACATAATAATAGGAACGGCTAATTGAGGATCCTTTCAATTAACCAAAATCAAAATGTAGTTGAAAAAATAGAGATTAACAACTAACTCAAAACTATATTAATATAACAACCAATTCATCCTCAAAAGGTTCCATCAAAACTCTAGATAATAAATTAGCTATTCATAAAAGTATGTGAAAACATAATACTCCAATTCATAACCAACAATAAAATAGGAAGAAGAAGGGGAAAAACTCCACTACAAGAAATCACACTTATTGCGGCGACATAAGTCGTCACAAAAACTATAGAAGTCGCTGCTAAAGGGTATTAGTGGCGACTTTTGTATTGCCACTGGGGAAACCGTCACTGAAGGTTACTTGTGGCGATGCTTGAGGTCGCCACTAAAAGACCATATTTTGTGGCGACAAAGTTGCCACAGAAGATTTAAAAAAACGCTACAAAAATCTGTTCCATAAGAACAAATATTAGATGGGTCGTCACTATAAATGTCCTTTAGTAGCAACTAAACTTGCCACAAATAATATTGATGTTCAGTGGCAAGATTATGTCGCCACTATAAATATCCTTTTGTAGCGACTGAACCTGCCACAAAAAACATTTATGTTCAGTGGCAAGATTATGTCGCCACTATAAATATCCTTTAGTAGCGACTGTAATAGCCACAAAAAATATTTATGTTCTGTGGAAAGATTATGTCGCCACTATAAATATCATTTAGTAGCGACTAAAATGGCCACAAAAGTTTTAACGATGAAAGACACAATATATTTTGTAGCGACTAAAGTCGCTGCGAAAGAAATTGACATTCTGTGGCAACTTATATATCGCAACAGTTTATAATTTTTTGACAAAACTATGTCGCCACTAAAAGTTATTTTCTCAACAATTATAACGACCAAAATTATATACATTTCCATGCCAGTAGGGACCTAATTCTCTAAAATTTCATATAGAGATATTCATATCAATTAACTATCAATATTAAAGCAACCAATAATGCTTGACAAACACCAAAAGAATTTCTCAAGCCGAATATATAAATATTATCATTACTAAAAAGTCAATTACATACATACTACCCGACACTTCATTGTGCATTATAACTATACGCATATACATATCCCAAAAAAGACAAAATATTAAGTGCCTTGTAACTGCTCCTTGCCCGACACCATTGTAACTGCTCCTTGCCGACACCATCCTTGAAGGATACCACTGTTTAAGTGCCTTGTCCCTGCTAAACAAATAGAATGTTGAAAGTGAAGAATCAGAGAACTGATAGTTATAACAGTGGCAGAATACAAGTCGACAAAAACAACCACAGACATCAACCAAAAGAAGCCAACTTTAATTGGGACAAGTTGAACCAAATAACCGTTTTCAAATCAGCAGCAACATCAACACATAGACCAATTCAAGAGAGTTTAAAGGAGTGAGCTTTATATGCAAAAAGGGGTAGAAGCTTTATTTACAACTAGAAACATATAAGATTGATAGAGGAAAATCTTATATGCAAAAAGGGCAGAAGCTAACAGAAGGGGATCGACCTGCTAATGCTACAAGTGAACAAACTGATAATGCAACAGGATACAAAGCTATTGGTATGTATGATGAGGGACGTGAACATGTACATGCTGAGGCTTTGGAGTGGGCAGATGTTACAACCTCTAAGGCTGTGAATATGAAAAATTCATCTGGAGTTATGCAAGCTAATACTGAGGCTTGGAAACCTACTGTTGATCGAGCAACAATGGATCCTAAGACCAAAAGTGATGGGCAGACGGAGGTACCTACTGCACAACAATCTGAAGTTCAAGGTGTGGAAAATGCAAAAAATGTACAGCAGTTTGCACATGACAAGGAGAAGATATCAGCTATGCAGGAGAAACGAAGTACCGTTGCATCTGCGGCACAAATTAATAAATAATCAGGTCTTAAGGCTACAGGAATGCATGTGGAAGGGCAGGTACTTAATACTCAAAGGCAATTTGCTTCAACTCCAAGCAAATTAGATACAAAGAATAACAACTGGACAGAGGTGAATAAATCACCTCGCAAGAAGCAAACACCAGATCTTCAAAATCAGATTGTACCATCAAATGCCATTGGGGTTTCGAACTCGTTTGATGCTTTGGTGAATGAGGGGGAACACTTTACGAAGGAGGCTGAAAGTAAGGAGCAACAGATGGATAATGATACAAGATCAATAGCTGAAAAAATGAGCTCTACAGGAACTGAAAAGCAAAATATTAATGCAAAGGACATAGGTGCTACACTTGAGATTGCAACGGGGGATAATCACATTGGTGAGACAACTAAAATACATGATGCAGCTACAACAACAATGCATATTTCCAATCCGGAGCTAGATAAAATGGTAAATAATGCCCAAGCAGCTATGTTGATGAACACAACATCAAAAAATAGGCAACCACAAGCTCCAGGCAGTAGCACACAACAGAAGTTTTCCAAGAACACAAGTGATCGACTTATTGTTTCGCAGGACATTGTTCCTGTCTATGCGCACAAGCCCGAGGTACACAATTCTAATAGCCCTAGACTACATTTTTCTAACCCTCAAGTCGAACAAATAATCAAAGAGGCCCAGAATTCTATGATGCTGAGTACTAAAATAATTAAACAACCAATGGTCACATTGAACACCTTTGTTTTTGAAATACCATCACAATCTCTGGAGTATTGTGGGGAATATGGAGGTGAGCCAGAAATCAGCAGAACAATACAGCAGAACAATACAGCATGCCATGAAATCATACTAACTGGCCACATAAACTTCATCACTGTCAAGTCTTTAGGGAATTAACAATATTCAATCAAATTCGTAGTTTCATACTATTACTTTAAATCTCGAACACGACAACGAAGAAGCACGCTATGGGGTACAAACAGAAATAGTTTAAAATCAACCCGACTAAAGCTTAGCAAGGAGTTGTACAGTTCTAAATGCCGAGTCTAAAAGATTAGGGATTTTAACATACCTGAGTTGTTAAAATTTCACTTTTATATTTTCTTGCCCTTTGCCGACTTCCGCAGCAGTAATCAAGTTCTTGAATACTTGAAGTTGAAGAAGCTTTGAATCGAAAGACCCTAGTGGTCTTCTTCTTCGCACACTCGGTTCACAAATTCAAACCAAAACTCGTGTCAAATCAACTTCCAATCTTGAGATTTAGCTTCAAAATGAAGTTTCCGGCAAGTATCATAAACACCCAATCGAATTCACATTCTGATTTGAGGGATTTCGATTTGGGTGAGATTTCTGAGGGATTTCGATTTGGGATTTCTATATCTGGACAGATTTCTAACTAGAGAGTAGCGATTTTGGGTTTCAATTAGGGATTTCTAGCTAGAGGACGGATTTTGGGCGTTTCACTGTTCTTGACATCGAGACGATGTGTTCGAGATGAGAGTGTTCTTCACTTCTGTCTCTGGAGTCTCAGGGCTTTAGTGTTTCTTTTGTTATTTTAATTGCTAGTTTACTTATTTTAAAAGGTAATAGGAGCGACCCGGTAGCTGCAATTCATATTTAGCGGCGACTTTGCAATAGTCGCCACAATAAATATGGAGCCAAATTTTAGTTTTAGCGGGAGTGAAAATTTTAGCCACTTTAGAGGCGACACATAAATAGTCGCTGCTAAATATATTCAAACTGTGGCGACTTTTAAAGTCGTTACTGATAATATACATTTTGTAGCAACTTATAGGGTTGCTGCTAAATGTCGCCACTAATTATCCAATTTCTTGTAGTGCTCGTAGTTGAATCTTCCTCCTTGCTCCTAGCGTGTTCTTGCCTCCAAGGGTGTTGTCTAACCCTAAAGTAGTGTCTCTCCCTTCAAAGTGGTGCTTTAGGATGTATTTATATGACCTAGGGTTGATGAGGGGCGGAATTCTTCAATCCAACTTCGGATGGGAGAGCTGGAATCCGCGTCTGCCTTCGCGTCTAGACGCGGACTTTGACGCGGATCCGTATTTGCCTTCGCGCCTAGACGCGAACTTTGACGCGGATCCAGCTTTTGAAATTCTTCCATTTCGCGAAGCGCTCCGTGCTTTTGCTTCGCTTCGCTGTTTTGTGCCTTAACTTTTTTCCTTTTTCGCGTCCGACTTCGTGCCACGCATGAGAATAGACGAGCTCCCACTCCTTTAGTTTCTTCTTTTTGTGTTGAATTGTCATCTTTTGATCATTTATCATCCAAACTCGCTCCTACACATAAGAAACACATAATGAGTATATTTCACTTTGAAAATTATGTAATCTCCCGCAACACACACAAGAATTAATATGCAAATATACTCAAAAATATGCACTTTTCATCATTTATCAGAAGCCTTGGAAAAAAGAAAACAGTAACAATAACAAGATAATAAGACAACTGAAGCAAAAGAAACAATAATTAGTTAAAGAAACCATCCCTGCTCAATATATAAAAATACTTGTAATTATTTATTAAGCAACCTGATTGAAGATATCTTTTTATACCTCTAATTTATACAAGTCAAACTTAATTTAATGTCCATTGCCTAAATTTCTTCCTATTTTAGCTTGTGAGTATTGAGGGTGTACCCACAATGTAATTTAAGGGGGAGTTTCATACTTACGCGATTTTGCATGCTTAACATGCCAAATATTTTTTCTAGCCCTTTCTTTCTTATACTAGGACATCTTTCCTTTTAGATCTTAATTAATAAATCGTAGGGGTGGCAGAATGGTTAAATAAAAATAGTTAACCACCCATATTATTCACTAAAAAATGGGTTAGATATGAACTATTTAAAAACGAGTCAAATATGGATAAGAACCATATTATCCATTTAGAAAATGGATAACCAATAGGTAACCAATGGATAACCAATCCAGATTTACAAGTTGTCGTTCAAAAATAGCCCAGTTTCAAAAGTAATCGAAATTTAGCCACTTTTCATGTAAAGATAAATCTGAGCGAAAACACTGTTCAAAACCCGGAAAATACGCCAGTATATTATGCTAGAGTTCCAGCATAAGTATACTTGAACTCCAGCATATTATACTGGAGTTCCAGGATAAGTATGGAGTTCCAGCATAAGTACACTAGAACTCCAGCATAATATACTAGAGTTCCAACAAAGTATACCGGTCCAGTATAATATGCTGGAAGTTCATACACAAGTGCTCGAATCTCCAGTATATTATGCTGGAACTTTCCGTGTGTTGGAGTTCCAGCATAATATGCTGGAAGTACATACACAGGTGCACCGAACTCCAGTATATTATGCTGGACCGGTCTCTGTTGCAATAAAATAGTGGCTATTTTTCATTGACTTGGTAAACGCTGGCTATTTTTGAATGACCAGTCCGAAAACTGGCTAGACCGTGCTATTTTTACTCAAATTGGGGGTTCCTCAAGTTAGGGAAACTAAGAATTCTACCAAAAATGATCATATGCAAGAAGTCATGGATAATATGGTTACCCATATTATCCGCCAGTTAACCCGTTTTTTATCCATATTAAATATGGGTTGGGTCGAATAATTTATCCGTTTTTCAACCCGAAACATATCCGAGTCGACCCGCCCGCTTGCCACTCCTAATAAATCATAAGCTGTTATATTACAACTTCTTACTTCGTAGTATGAACATTTCGATTCCTTTTTCTCATGTTTCACAGTATGTGTTCTTTTAGAAAAAGAACAAACACATGACATCCAAGATAAGGTCATGTCGGTGCTTAATTTGACTAGTTCTGGGGATAATGAAGGTATATTTTCTACGTTGTTGTTTAAGAAACCTTGAATGAGAGCTTTTGACAGATATGCTTTGGAGTTGGAGAGATATAAAGGGGGTAAATTCCATATTTTATTAGAACCTAATTCTTTAATTGAGTTGTGAACACAATTCAAGCGAATATGATGCTTTCCTTTTGTTACTGTTTAGCCATTTTCTGATAGTTGCGCGAATGTAGGGCCTAACATCTCTGATTTTGGTCTTGAAAATTTTGAAAATTCTTACTTAGATTAAAGGGAAAAATGATGACTTTTCAAGGTTACTTGCTCAATTTTTAACATGAATGGGGCTAAAATTTTATAAATGGTCATTCAACTTTTACTTTATTGTGCTAAGTCACTGAACTAATTTATAACAAGAAAGTCATCAACTTTGCTTAAGTATATATATCGCAGGAAGGCACTAAACAATATTTGCAGTCTAAAAGTGACTTTGTTATTTAAATTGCTTTATTTGGTATAAATACCAAGTGCTAATAAATTTTACTGATTAGGCTGGAAGTGCCCAAGCATCCAATCCAACTAGGGACATACT
The DNA here is from genome assembly GCF_001879085.1 of Nicotiana attenuata. NCBI lineage: Eukaryota > Viridiplantae > Streptophyta > Magnoliopsida > Solanales > Solanaceae > Nicotiana > Nicotiana attenuata. Next base: position 207,370 of record NW_017670976.1, on the reverse strand, counting down.
GCCCTTTCAAAAGTCATGGCTGGTGAAGGGAAGAAAATTGTGTCAATAACAAAATATGAAAAATGCATTTCAGATTTAACTCATCTAATATAATACGGCCGAATATAATAATACAATATGAAACGGGTTGAAAAGTAACAATAGCGAGTAACCATTAACAATATATCGCCTAAAATTTTGCTGTCCATCAAACGCGACCTAAGGAACAGTAGTCACCGTCTTGCCTTGACCGTTACTCATTTCTTGACATTTTAAAGCCAAAATTAATGACATGCATGACCACTTTACAGTTTCATCATCGTTATTATTGGTCCAGAGGTCAAGCGCAGAGACCTCTGGACATTGGGCCTTTATCTGGTGGTTTTTGCCTTCAACAGACAGTGCTCCTCCCTCAGGTAAAAGCTATCATTGTTCTCATTCCTATCATCTCTGATTTCACTCAAGTCCTACCATAGACAAAATATAGTGACAAAGATAAAAGTATGAAGATATAATAACATTAGATTTAAAATTTTAAATAGTAGTAGTAGAAGTAGTATCCCAAATTCATGTCGTGCTTAGTGCTCACACAATAACCAAATGTGTACAAGCTGAGAACGTTATTAAACATCATAGTATTTATTTTATAATAACCATGGTGTGGGGCCAGCTTGCACGCACCTCGATTAATTTCAAGGGACTCGGTAAGATTGATCAATGAATACTACAGGAATGATGGTTATGTCAATTGTGTTTAACCTGAAAAACCAGAACATTCAATGTTGCTAGTGCATCGTGAGGGTAAAACTTCTACATGATTAATCTCTGTCGAACCAAAGCCAAGACAGGAAGTAAGAGAATACAAGCATAAAAGCAAGAAAGAAGAATGGGGTGAGTGGCTGCAATCCCAAATAGGAAGCTACTTAAACTTCAGTGCAATACCTGCAGTTCTTTACTCACCTTGAATATATAATATCTTCTAGTTATGTTCCTTGTATCTTCTGCACCATCAGCATTGGATTCAGAAGCCACTGTTCATTTTCAGGCTTGCAACTTACTTCTGCCTCAGAAGCAATTTCGATTCCATTGATTTTCTCCATGAACCCTCATCTTTACTGCATTTAAGTTTCTGTCCAATAGGTTATAGAGCATATAGCATCAAACGTTACGCAATTTCTAATACCATCAGTTTGGAGACTATGTTCAATTATCACCCTTTCCTAATGAAGAAACAGGAGGAACAAGGAGTCCTCTTGCTCTTCAACACTCAGACAAACATTATCTAAGAAACTATGAATCTCAGTTTAAAGATAACTACTTCATTAGGGGTTGCAAAAGTAAGTCTGACCTATGAAACCAGAAAATGAATGAAAATGCAAATATAGAGGCTTGAAATGAGGATAAGAAAGATTAACAAACTTGAAATTGAGGGTCGTAAGATCTGTTAGTTCTTCACCACCAAACGGAGCACAATTTTTACATAAATTTCCTGCTCATTCACTTCGTCTGATCTTCTCTGATTCTAAGAGAGTTTTTTCAGGGATATCTTCCGAAATTCTTCTGCACGTTGAACTAGTCAAAATTAATATGATTCACACGGTTTTCTACCTTATGCAGTTCAATTTCATTGTAGTTACTTACAAGTTAAGAGGGAAAAAAGTGATCCATAGAACACTATACCTGTGCTATACAGAACATTATCAGTAGCAAACTTCATGACAGATGAAAATGATACAATGCGAATACAACATGTCCATAGATAAACATGAATGCAAATAGAGGAAACTTAAAAGTTTATCATACCTACTCCAGTCACTACATTAAACTAAAATGGCTTCTTCTCCTCTCTGTATAGGCTGCATAATCATAGTGATACAGCTGACTACTCAAGATTTCCTACTTTCTTGTACCTATGTTTTCTTCCTTCCCTAACAGTAATCTAAGCATCAAAGAGAATTTTATTTCTGACCTCCTCCAATAGATAGGAAATAGACGAAGCATGGTAAAAGAGTGAAACTATAAGTGTACTCAGTCCCTGAGGAAAGGGCTAGTTAAAGAACAATCATGGTGCACATATGTTGGGATCTAATTCATAAATATTCAGATAAGCACACTGCAGTGAGCATTAGGAAATCTAACCATTGGCTTCCAGTCAGAAAAAAGTTCATCAAAAGCTGGTAGAGAAATCTTCACCAATTTGCTAAGTGGTTCAGAAATTTCAAGGTAAGCGGACAGGGATGAAGAAGCTACTAGAAACACAGCGCCTTGAGGCGATGGTGATCAAAATCCTGATTATCCGGCCAAATTCCTTTAATAACCATGAGAAGTTAAGTGTTTAATTTAACATTTCCTATATAAAAAAAAGAGTAACAACACACTTCCAGTTGTTAATCCATGTTTAGATCCAAGCATACGTTCCAAACAACATAGAGAACTTAGTTTGACGAACAAGAATTGTCTAATAGATTGAAGCTGAGCTAATATATGCATATCCTTTATTTAAAAGAAATCCCGAAATGAAAGGGCAGTTAGTCTTGAAAGAAACATGGAGGAACAAACAAAAATTCAGAGTGTTCAGGAGTTGGAAACAGTACCATGAAAAGGTAGAGCTGTGGCAGACATAAGTATAAAAGAATTAAAAACTTATCATTAAATTTCAATCAGTTTGAGTTGCATAAAATCTACAGAGGCTGTAGCTAATAAGGAATAAATGAATCATATCTCCATCCTACCACCTATTGCTAAACACCTGCAGGAATGGTAAATTTTAAAGGACATTTCGGCGAATTATTTGATGGACCCCTTGAAGGTACTTGTATTGATTTATCAATCATACAATTATAACCACTACCAATGCTGGAGCCTCCAACGCTTATTCTTTCTTCTACTTTTAATATCCCTTCTTCAGAAAAATAAGAGGCCATTTCATCCTCCATAACCTCTGTATCATCTTCAGACCAGTAACCAACGGAGTCCTCTTCAGATACGCAGCTCCAATCTTCTGAAAAACAGGAAAATTCATCGTCGGTCTCAGTAACCAAGAGCATAGAACCAACTTCATTTATATCTTCAACTTCATCTGATTCTTCCACACCATCATCATCACTTAAACCCTCTACAAATGGATGACTTAGCAGCATTTCAGCAGTCCATCTATACCTAGGATTCCTCACAAAACAACCTTTCAGGAAACCTTTCGCTTCTTTAGACAATTCGCCTGGAATTTTAGGCAATTCATGCCCTTCCCCAATCTTTTTTAATACATCCTCAGCATCCATATCTTCCTTCTGATTCCACGGAGGATTCCCCGTTAACATCTCAAGCACAATACACCCAAGAGCCCAAATATCCGCGGCAGACTCTTGTACACTATCAGCTACAGCTTCAGGTGACAAATACATAGGAGTACCCCTCCAATAAGTCTCCAATCTCCTCTTTTTACTCTGATTTTCTCTCTTCGCCAATCCCAAATCACCAATTTTGGCCCTAAATTCATTACTTCCTTTACTAGAATTCAACATAAGCAGGATATTATCAGGTTTCATATCACAATGAACATAACCAATCGCGTGAATATAATTTAACCCTCTAAGCATAGACCTAGTATAAGACCTTACCTCAAATTCAGGCAATCCTTTGTTCCCTAATTTCTTGATCCTCTCAGCTAGGGTTCCACCAGAACCATACTCAAGCAACAAGTTATAAACCATCATACCATTCTCACCAGTTGTAGTTTCATCGCCAAAGCATCGAATTATGTACGGACAACCCTTGATGTTATTGAGAACCTCTCTTTCCTTTTGAATTGAACCAGAAATAGAAACTTCAGCGGATTTCACAGCCATAACTGATGGTAAGTAGCCATTTTTTGATCTGGAGTTCTTCAATTTAGCCAGATAAACATGCCCAAAACTTCCTTTCCCTAGCATTGCTCCTCTATACCATGAAACTCCATCTCCAAATTCGTTTACATTACTCTTTAGCTCCATCTTCTTCCCTTGAACTTCAACTTTTTTCTTACTTTCCATACCTTGTTGAACAAAATTTGGTTCTTCCCCCATATAATAAAACTTGAATTGCCTCAGAATTATGGGGTTTGTTTGCTTTGCAAAACAAACAAGAACATGTGAAGGAAATAAAACAAGGATATTGAAATTAGATTAGGGTTATTCTCAGTTTAATAAAATTGCAACCAATGCTGTGTATTACACAACAAATGTGTAAAGAAAGTTAGGGCTTAGTGTTTTTTAATAATAGGTTATAGTTTTTATATGTGAAAGACTCGCGTTTGTTTGAAGGAAGAGAAGACGAAAGAAGCAAGTTGGAAAAAATGTGGCTAACTGGAATAACGGTCATGTGTCCTCTTTTAACGTGTGATGAAATAGACTTTGGGAGTTTGGTTAGAAAACTCACACTCTCACGTTACTAAATTATGGCACGACTTGTACAAATTCTGCTTGTTAAAGCCTTATTTTGGTTACTATTCAATTCATAGCCTCATAGAATGATCATTTGCCATTAATGTAACATACATTTTTCATAAATTTTGACACAATTATAGGTCACTCTAAATTTCTTTGTAAATAAAAGAAGTAGAAGTAGGAGGAGAAGAGAGGATCCATGTAATGTAAGAAATGCCAAACTTTCTTCCGGAACTAAATCAAGTATTAAGATGAATTTTCGGATTTTAATTTGTGTCTTGCCGCTGAGATTTAAAGGTAAGTTATACGAGGTTACAGTTAGACCGACTATGTTGTATGGAGCATAGTGTCGGCCGGTCAAGAACTCTCATACCCAGAAGCTAAAAGTAGCTGAGATGAGGATGTTGAGGTGGATGTGTGAGCATACCCAGTTGGATAAGATTAGTAATGAAGTTATTCGGGAAAAGGAGAGAGTGGTCCTGGTGGAGGATAAGATGCGGGAGGCGAGGTTGAGATGCTTCGGGCATGTTAAGAGGAGAAGTAGAGAAGCCCTAGTTAGAAGGTGCGAGCGGTTAGCCTCTGTGGGCAGCATGAAGGGTAGAGGTAGGCTTAAGAAGTCTTGGGGAGAGGTTATTAGGCGGGACATGACGCAGCTGGAGCTGACTGAGGATATCGCCCTAGACAGGAGGGCGTGGAGGTCAAAGATTAGGGTAGAAGGTTCGTAGGTAGTCGAGCGTTTCTCTTTGTCTTACTCAGTTCGCTAGCATTAGTGTTAGTATGATATCCTTTATTCATAGATGGCTATTACTACCTAGAGTTTGACTGCATTCTTGGTTTCGATCTTATTTCGCTATTATTCCTATTTGTTGCCATTACCTTTTCTTTTTCAGTCGTTCTTTAGCCGAGGGTCTATCGGAACAGCCTCTCTGCCCTTCCAGGGGTAGGGGTAAGGATGCATATATCTTACCCTCCCCAGACCTCACTTTTGAAAAACTATTGGTTGTTGTTTGTTGTTGATTTGTGTATCTTGAAAAATAATAAGGTGAAGCTATCTTGTACTAGGTAAAACTACAATGAAACGATCAATAGAAATTGGAAAAAAATTTTCATGACAACACGCCCTATTCTGCATTGCGTTCACCTCTTCAGCATCTTATTCACCCAACATTCATTATAAAATAAAATAATTATATCTAAAAACTTTAATTTCTTATATACAATAATCGATAAACGACAAAGCAGACAATTTTGAACATGTTTATTGTTCTAAATAGAATACTGTGTTCTAACAAATTTTGCTATATTCTTTCCCCCCTAAAAGCAAGGCAAATCATTGGGACTTGATTTTCCTATAAATGATCCATGTTGCCGATAGTGCAACAATGGCTTTATATGTGTGCCTCATCTTGTATTAGGTAGCCTAGAGTGTTCATAACAGTAGTATTGACACGCAGTCTTTCTTTTTGTTGGTAGTAGGTTTTTATGACTAACCATTCTTTTCTTTCATTGTTAATCACCTTACTATCTTGTTATTTTTATTCTGCTTTTATATGGCTTTTTGGTGCTGTCACTTCTTATCTATATTTTCATTAATATAGTGCTTATGCTTTCCTGAGCCGAGAGTCTATTGGAAACAACCCCTCTATCCTCACAAGATAGGGGGGTAAGATATGCGTACACACTACCCTCCCGAGACCCCACGGTGTGGGATAATATTGGATATGTTGTTGTTGTTATCTGTCTTGTATTAGGTAGTAAAAACACCACAAATAGAATATTTGTATGACAACTGTTCTTATCATTTTATTTTAAAAAAGATTAAACGTATAATCATAAGCTAATGAAATATAGCTGTCTGAAGAGGGCAAATCTAACACATGTGACCTAAGAAAAGAAATAGCCAAAATAGATAGGCATATGTGATACGGGAAAAAGGGTCAAAACTATCCCTTTCGTTTGCTAAATGGTTTATAAATACCCTCCGTCCATCTATCCGTTCAAAAAAATACACTTTGTCCATCTATCCGTCCAAAAAAAAAAATACGAAGTTAATTCTATTAACAAAAATACCCTCGCGACTAACGGCAGAACTGATGGAGTGTGTTTTTTTGAACGCATAGATGGACGGAGGGTATTTATAAACCATTTAGCAAACGATAGGGATGGGTCTTTCATTTAATGACGTGGTAATTTTTAATTGGGCCACGTGGCATTATTGACCAAGAATCAAATATGGGTCTTATTTTTACCCATTTACTTGGTCCGACCCTATTTATTTGACCCGCCTAATTATTTTCTTTCTTTTTCTTTGCTTTTTTTTCCCTCTCTTTTTCCTTATCACCCAGCCACACCCACTCTCATCTCACGAAGAATTTTTAGTGTTTCTTTGTTGAAAAAATCTTTTCTTTGTGTTTGAAAATATGGCTTTGGCGTTCACTTCATCTGCAATTCATGGCTCTTTGTCCCCTCTTCTTCTTCTTATGAACATCCCAAAGGTAACCTTTACTTTTTTTTACCTTTTATAGATTCAATCTTTATCCTAGAATGTGATAATTTCAAGCTTTTTAGCACCTTGGTTTCAATTTTCTCGTGTGCTTTGTATCAGTTATATGTAGTTGTTTTTTCTCTGTTATTTCGTGACTCGTTTGTCTTCTTATGAACAATCCAAAGATTTTCATTACTTGTCCCTTTCAAAGTTTCAATATTTCTCCTAGATTTGATTGATATATTTGGACAATTTTAGCATTTGGGCTCAATTTTTTTGTTTCAGATTTTTGTTTGTTTTGATCCTTGTCTTCTGATCACACCCAACTATGCCTATATAAAAGGACTAAGCGGTCGCTGCAAATATAATCCGGTTTACAAGTCCGGAGTCGAATCCCACAGAGAACTAAGGTTTAGCTACAGCTGTTCACTATCACCAAGAAGACAAGCTTGAACAAATCCTAACTTATAGATATTAAGATTCTTCTGTTTAACTAACAAATTAAAATAGTAAATTAACAACTAACGATACTGAGGGTTATAGAAAAGATTAAGGAGGTCTAGAGTTATGATTTCCCCTATTGTCGGAATCCTTCCCGCTAAGTCTTCTATAATTTCGCCTAAGTATTCTCTACCGATCATGAGCATTCTTATTGCCGTAAATCTCTCCCGAGTAATTACGACAATTTACTAGACGCACTGTCCCGAGCTACGCTAGTTGGTTTTTAATACAGCTCACTTCAGATCGCACCCAAGGCTTCGTTATCCCTAATCCCACCTTTAAACCCTCGGTTATTGATCCCTCATATACTCTGGGAGTGGTGTTGTTCAACAACTACCTAAATATGCACTCTCTCCCGAGTTATGCATACTAAATAGGCACAGCTAATTGAGAGCTCTTCAATCAACCAGAATATAAACGTAGTTGAACAAATAGAGAAAAGCTATGGCTCAATTATATAAAAACATAACAAGAATTTATCCTACAAAAGGTTCTATCAAAACTCTAGATAACAAATTAGCTATTCATAATAGTATGTAAAACTACAATACTAAAAGTCATAACCAACAATGAAAAAAATAGGAAGAGGAAGGAAAAAACTCGTAGAAGAATTCCCCGCCTTGCTCCCAATGTGTTCTTGCCTCCAAGGGTGTTGTCTAACCCTAAAGTAGTGTCTCTCCGCCTCCTTAGGTCTAATTTGTGTCCAAAATATGTCCCCCTTCTTGTTCTTGGCCGGCCTCCTTTGTTTAATATAGAGTTTAGGACTTAAAATCACATATTTTGCACTTTAGTCCCTGAAATTTTCGCTTCCTGCCGCGGTTTTGCCGTGGTCGCGGTGGAACCGCGGCCAAACATGCCCTTAATTCTTCAGTTGTCCGCGACCATCTTCTACCGCGGTTCTGCCGCAGTTTTTCACCCTGTTACGTTTGGAATTTAGAAAAACGTAAAAAATGAAAGTTATAGCCCTTTGAGTTAGCTTTCCAACAATATATTGTGGAGCCCAAATGGAGTTCTGAGCAAAAAGTTATGTCTATTTTACTAGACAGTGCGCAATATGCCTCCTCAAGTCTTCGTTCGTACTTAATTATCAAATTTGACCCCCGAACACGATCCCGGCTTAATTCCTTGAGCTTTTACTCAGACTTCAAAGCTTTAAATTACTTAAATTCATTCCATAACATCTATATAGCTCGGAATCACACCTACAAGGCATAAAACACACAATTAGTGCAAAACACTAGCGATTAAAGCGCAAACTCAATTAAAGTGCAGTAAATTCGAGTGTAATAAGCGACTAAAATATGCAATTATAGCCTATCATCATCTTCTTACTTAACAACCCAAATGTATCTGTTGATTTTCCATTTAAGAGTTTCAATACTTATCTTGAGTTTGATTGGAGAAATTTCAGAATCTGGTTTGAATTTCGGGTTATTTGATTTTGGGTTTTACCTATTCTTTAATTAATTTGTTATTGTGTGTATGCAGTGTCCCAATCGGAGAAGAAGAAAGGGGGAGATCAGATGAGTGGGAATGGGTGTGATAGATACTACCAATTTTTGTAAATGGGTCGGATAAGGTAAACGGGTTGAAATAATATCCATTTTTTGTTCCAGTCAAAGATTGCCACGTGGCCCAATTAAAAATCGCCACGTCATTAAATGAAAGACCCATCCCTATCGTTTGCTAAATGGTTTATAAATACCCTCCGTCCATCTATCCGTTCAAAAAAACACACTCCATCAGTTCTGACATTAGTCGCGGGGGTATTTTTGTTAATAGAATTAACTTCGTGTGTTTTTTTGAACGGATAGATGGACGAAGTGTATTTTTTTGAATGGATAGATGGACGGAGGGTATTTATAAACCATTTAGCAAACGATAGGGATAATTTTGGCCCTTTTCCATATGTGATATGACCATGTGAGATCCGATCACCGACCAAGCAGAAATGAAACGAGAAGTAAACCGTGTATATAGGAGAGTGGCCCAATATGGTTGGGCTTTTCTCTATTTTTAGCCCAAGAGTACTATAAGGGGATCGATCGGGGAAAATTTACACTATGTAGCCGTCTCTTAACATAATAGCCGATAAATATATATTTCTGATATATTTCTATATAATATATATACATAGAATATCTATGTGTTATACATTGTGTATATATCCTAGATATAAGGTTAGCAGCTGTAGTTAATTTGACCGACCGGCCAAATGTGTTAAAAGGCCGAGACTAAATAGTCCAATAAGATCCCAATCTAGGTTCTTCTTTCTTTAATCATTCGTATATTCATTTAAAGGAAGGACTAGCAAAAGCAAAAGCTAGTGAATTCGCCCATTGAAGAATTATAAGCTTGCTTCGCGCTTGGTACTTTCGTCACTAGCTTTTCTTTCCCGCATTTTTTCCTTTCAACAATGATACTAGGTACATATAAGTTATTTCTTTTCCAAAATTTATTAAAAACTGCACTATGAGTGTGCATACAAGTATAGCTTATTCTTCAAATCATACAAGAAATTAAATTTCTCCATAGGATCAGTTGGAGATCGGGAAGTGATAGGTGGAAAAACTGTTAACATATGTTACATTGGTATGAGAATTAGACCAATCTCTATTCTTGGTTTACCAAATGATGTACTCTTATATTATAATATCCATGCTATAGAGCTTTGAACCTGTGCTCACATGCATTAATTGAGAGAGCTCATATATTATCTCTTATATGATTTTAGGCAACTCTTATCTCATTGGCTAACCTTTGAAATTGAGTTAAATGAAGCTCTAATTTTCTTAACACTTGTACTTATATTTCGTTTGGGGAGACAACGAGGAAACGATCGAACACCTAAACTTGACACTAATCAAAAATGAAGAAGCTTAATTAGGGGTTTAATACTGATAAATCCTCTCAACTACACTTCCTTCTAGAAAATTTTTCAGGAAAATTTATTATTGTTGAGTATTGAGATTTTGATGATTAACAAAGTTTGTTCAGATGAAATGTTCTAAGAACCAGGTCCTCAATGTAGCTGCTTAACTGCTTTAAGAACCAGATTCTCAGGATTAAGGAACAACTCCTCAGGGTTGATGATTGTACGTCTTTGGAAAAAAGTAACTTTATCTCAAAGTTGCCCCGACCGAGTTTATTGGAAGAAGACTGCTAAACATGATAAGGATTGTTGCCCAAGAAGATACGCATGCATAGGTGAGAGACAAGAGTCCCATGACTTGTGGAGTCCTTGGAATAGTAGGAGTCCTATCAAACGAGAAGCTGACTATCCATAGGACTCCTAGAAGATCTCGGAGTCCAGGGAAGTTAAATGCTATCTTTCTGGACTGCTGGGATCATCCTTTTGCACATCAACTGAAGAACTGCATTTTTTCACACTCAAGTCGAGTACCAGTGTTGTGTTCTTCTTGAGTCAGTCTAGTAAATGTGTTTTAGAAAATCGAGTTGTAATCAAAGTGTCATAAACAATTAGTGAGTTGGAGTGAGTGTTTATTTTACAAGTTAGAGTAACTTGTAAACCAAATAGCTGTAGTAGGAGTACTAGAGAGTATTGAGTTACAGATTTGTAATCGACACATTTGACTCATTGTTCTAGTGAAGTTGAAGTTGAAAATCCTACGTAGTAGATCGTGGTTTTTATACTTTTTGAGCCTGATGATTTTTGACGTAAAAATTGATGTGTTTACTTTACTGCTTACTTTTACTTTATGCTTAAAGGGTAAGACAAAGAACCAAGTTCTTTAGTAATACATAAAGGCGCAAAATAACAATTATTGATCACTAGCTAGCTAGGTAGTTGTTGTGTATCTTTTTGACTGAAAAATGAAGGCCATAATATTTCCTCTCCAAAGTTGTAGTATAGTGCAGAAGGACCACAAATATCCAACGCAAAAGGGAATTCCAAAAAGCAGCTTTTACTTGAGTATTTCTTCCACATTTGGAATTAATTCTTTCAAAGTGGTGATTGCGTATGCTTTAGTAAATGGCCTGGTGGGGAAATTAAACCACAGAGTAAATTTATTATTTACTTCCCATTTTATGTTGTAGTGGAGTTGGTATCTAGTACTAATTGCAGTATATATCACTTTGATTGTAGATATGCCTAATTATTTCCCTGTTAGCATTTCATTTGCCCAGGTATCCCACGAATGACCAGGAAAATTAATAGTTAATTAATGTGCTAGTATCTTAGCGTTTATCAACATAGTATCTTTGACATAAACTATTAGTAATATAATTAGCGTCTTCCTAATCCTTTGCATGTCATGTAATATGATGTTCGGTTGGCCCATCATATCTCTTTTTAAGCTTTAGTGCTATAACTTTTGCTTTACTACTTTAAGTACCTATATGTGGAGCATGGCAGATCTCCATTAATTGAACTTTTATTCTAATCTCTGATGCCATATCTTTGAGGGAAAAAAAGGAATCAACATTAATGACTTAAATTTTGATTGAAACATTGAGTTATTGAACGCACACGTAAGTATACGCGATCGTCAAGTAATAAAGTGATTAAAAGTCGGATGTCAAACCCCGCGAGAACTTGTGATTAACTATTAACTAAATTAGACTATCCTAACTATCTAACAAGAATTAGACCTAGAAATATTTGATTCTAAATTAATTAAAATAAAGAAAGCAAATAATGAACTCTGAACAAAGGAGGAGCGGCTTTTTATGTTATCAATGTGATGAAAACGATCTAGGGTTATAGGCTATCTTACCAGTGGCGGATCCAGAATTTTAAAGTTATGGGTGTTTGCCGATAAAGACTTCAAAAGAAGAGGAAAAATGAATTTACTTATGGGTGCTCACTCAATATTTATATAAATATTTGTATAATTACCTATATAAATCTACAAAATATGGTCAAAGTTAATGGGTGCTTAAGCACCCACAAGTGCCCATGTGCATCAGCCAATGTATCTTACAATCCTATTGTATTCTTCGATTGAATTGACTAACTAATTTATCTAGGTTATTTGTTAACATGGTTAATATTGCTCATAAGAATCTGTCGAGTTCTTACTCGCCTATTCAAGCTAACCTAACACCTATATGTCTATAGAATTAGAAATAACAAGAACACATTTATAATTCCTGTAAATCAACCAAGCAAGGCAATTAGGTATATATCTATCCTAACCGCGAATACGTTCCCCGATGCCCAGGTTCAAAAACTTGCTCTACACAATCCTATAAGCATTCAAGAACTTCCACTTTCGAGTTCAACTCTAGATTCGTAGATAATATTCAATTGGTGATCAAGAAATCAAATAATTAAGCGCAAGATTGAATAAATAAATTAATATGATAAATCAAGAAAGCAAAATCAATATTCGAATAACAATAGTCATGAAAGAACCACAACCCTAGAACGTGAAGTTTAGCTCCACATAGACATGGTAGCAAAACAACAAATCATACAAAGAAACATAAGAATTACTGAGTTTGGTGGAAGAAAACATGAAATCCGGCCTCCACGGCGGCTCTCTGCTTTCCCTAGGTCAAAAGTTTGTCCAAAGTTACAAAAATAACGTTTTTACATGTATTATACCAAGTAGGGTCGGGCCCAGACGAAAACACTTTCTCCTGTGCGAAATAGGAAAATAACTCTGTAAAAATTGCACAGGCGCACCACGCGGTGTGCTTGTGGGGAACTTCAGAGAGCATGCAATTTGAGGGCAACATCAATTTACACAGCCGCGGTGCGCTACGCACCGCCCTATGCGCCGCGACTATGGGAATTTGGAAAAAATATAAAACATGAAAGTTGTAGCCCTTTAAATAGCTTTCAAACGATATATTGTGGAGCCCAAACAGATTTCTGAGCGAAAAGTTATGTACATTTTACTGGACAATGCGCAGTATGCATGTTCGAGCGAAAAGTGCACTATCATTCGTTGATCTCCGAACACGATCCCAATATAATCCTTGGGCTTTTACTCAGACTTCAAAGCTCCAGAAAAGCTGGAATTCATTCCATAACATCTACAAAGATTGGAATCACTCCTACAAGGCATAAAGCACACATTTAGTGCAAAACGTACACTAGCGATTAAAGCTCAAACTCAATTAAAATGCAGTAAATTAGAGTGTAATAAGCGACTAAAATACGTAATTCTAGTCTATCATCAGCTATATATCTTTGGAAACATTGAGCTATAGGTCACGGTCGAGCCGTAGAAGCAGCCACTAATACATGCATTAGGATAAACTGCCTACACTACACCCCTAGGGGTACGGCGCTTCCCCAAATCCTGCATTAATGCGTGATACTTTGTGCACCATTGTCTTTTATTGAGCTATATATCCGATCCTTTGGTGAAAACTGAGATCAACAACTATGAATAGGTTATGTGAGTACACATGATATACTAACATTTTTGGTTAAATATATTACTAGTATTCAAGAAATATGCTTTAGTTTGAAGATTGTTCGCGAAATTTAAGAGTGTTTACAGGGATTTTGTACAAGTTTTGTTGGAATTTATGAATTTTTTTCTTTTAAATGTATATTTTAAAGTTGCCTCACCAAGGACCAGTGTATAGATTCATGACCTTCAATAAAATTTACCAACTGAATTTGCTTTTCAGAAGATAGGTCGATTGAATTGGACCTAACATAGGCGTAACAGAGAAAATCGAGAGAACAGTGTACGATGTTCTAAATCACCTAAAGTGGTCGAAATTAAAAATTCATAAACAACAGTGAATATTTGTACGGATGTTTTAATTCACCTAAAGTGCTCGATATTAATTATTGATATACAACAGTGAATCACAGGGTAAAAATCAAGTAATTTTCACGTGCTAATTGACTCGAACGGTGGCTGTTTTCATGCATTGCATTTGCTCGTACACTAAATTCAATCATAACTCAAAAACGAGTGAGGAAGACCGATGACTAGTGAGTCAGTGACCACTAATGAGTTTAACTTTAGTGCGCTGACAATTGTATAATGTTAAATGCTTATATATTAATCTAAAAATACAGTAAATAACTTGTTATCTGAATTGAATTTTTGTATAAAATTCTTTACACTATTAATATAAAAATTAAATTCTTTTCAGAAATAAAAAGAAAGAAAACAAAAAGGTGAATTAATCAGCATATTAGCCTTTATCCTAACTTATTACTCCCTTCTCATACTAGTCTGTTCCAAAAAGAATACAATATTCATATATTTGCTAAATGAAATTTTTTTACTGTCACACAAATACTATGACATGTTTAAGACTACAAATTTAAAAAATGTTATAATTAGGGGTGTTCATAAAAAACCGAACCAAACCGAAAACCAAATCAAACCGACCAAAAAAACCGATACTTTTTGGTTTGGTTTGGTTTTGGTTTTGAATTTTAAAAACCGATCAAATTTGGTTTGGTTTTGGTTTTAATAAGAAAAAAACCGAACCAAACCGACTATAGGAGTAGCTATTTCAAATTTATTATTACACCTACATATATGTATTTTTTTATACAAAGTTTCAAAAAAATTATGGTAAATGTTAATAGTTTGCACTTTTAATATAGTTCTTTACCTTTACATTCTAGTTGATTGGTAGTTTTCTTTTGTTTAGTGTAAGAATCCATTTCGTGTTAAAAATAACATATTTTTAATTGAGTCCGTAAATTATTCATCACTATTTGATTCAATTATCATCAATATATTTTGGTAAATAATAGATTTCTCAAAGGACAATTGATTTGATAGTGTTACATTGAAACTGTGGTCGCCGGAATATGTGTTTGGTAGTGTATTTCTTATATTTAAGAAAAAACCGATAAATAATCGAAAAAACCGAAAAACCGACATAAACCGAATCGAGAAAAACCGACTTACTTGGTTTGGTTTGGTTCTAATATTTGAAAAACCGACTTACTTGGTTTGGTTTCTTTTTAGGAAAAAACCGATTCAAACCGAACCATGAACACCCCTAGTTATAATCACAGAAATGTTATGGTATACTATAATTATTTTATTAAGATAACAAGTGACAAATAAGGTGAAACATATGAAGTATATACGCAATAAGACTAATTAAAAATGTGTTTTTTGCAGAATTAGATCCTATCATAGATTGTTCAATATAAAAGTATTATTCTACTTAACGACAGTTAACATCATTTCAAAAAAGAAAGTTTGGTGCTAATGCACTGCGCACTTGAGCTTTTCTCCTTTTCGTCTATAAATAGAGACTTGAAAGAGGTCTGTTTTAAGAAACAAAATAACGATGACTAAAATGATTCTCTTCATGAGAGCTAATTTCTTTCTTATCTATTTCCTCGTTTTCATAAGATCTGAAGCAAGAACTTTGCTAGGTACTAATCTTTTTTTTTGCTAGTTACTTTGTTGTTTATACAACGATATTCTTGCCAAAACACTTCGTATTTAACACCAATGGAAACAGAGCAGTTCTACTCCTTTTTTTTTACTTTAACATTAGTATCATTTCTTCAGTTAATCCACGTGAAGATATCAATATAACATTACTGGCATGGTACTCTATATTTTTATTTATAGTATTATATTTCATTAATGGCGCTGGCCTGTATCTTCTCGTTCTTTTCCTCAGTTTCCTATTTCCTGGGTGTTTTGAAACATAGGAGTATTTTTTTAATTTAGAAACGTGGTGATAAAGCCCTATTCAAGCTATCTGGAGGAGATGATGTAATATTGCTGCTTCCATTTTGTAATTATACTTGTTAGGGACAGAGAGGTTTTAAAATTTAGAATTGTTGGGTTCAGACTAGTTGTTATTGATTACATATACATTTAAAATTATTTTTATATATGTATACATAATTTAAGCCAAAAGCAGAGATTTTTCTTCTTTTTTTTGGATTAACAAAAGCAGAGCTTGTTTTATTATCCCTTTGACCCGCTTTAAATCTACCTAATACATGTGTGGGGTGTGAGAGAAATCTCAACCTCTTGCAGAGTTGATTTTCCTCTAAATTAAACCATCTATATGGTGTTAACTACCGTGGAAAAAATCGGAATTTACGTAGTTAAGAGTGTTCAAGAATTAGCACATATTTGATCTATATACACAGTACTATACTCGCGTTCCTAGCGATGCCTCCGGTGTTGAGTAATTAACCCTAGAATTTATAATCTTGTTTTATTTCCTTGTGCATGCACATAATTCATTGGCTTGTCTAGTTAAAAGTGAATCACGTACGTAGACTAACTTTATGTTTGGCGGTGCTACAGAAAAGCAACATGAGCAGAAGGTGGTAAAATCTGGTTATGGAAGGCCAGCTCCACTACCTCCACCTCCATCCCGAGAATCAGCTTCACCAAGTAACCAAGAAAGACTTGGACGACGCGCTCATCTTCCACCTCCTGCACCCAAACATGATCCGAAAATCGATCAAGTCACAAGCCGCAGGCATGGTAGAGAAAGCAGTGAGCTCTTAGTTACAATTACAAGCAATGTTATTAGTGATAATGAGCTGCTAATTTTGCTTCCGAGCACTTCATCAGACAACCAAGAAAGATTTGGGAAGCACGGTCATATACCACCACCAGCACCAAAGCCAGCTGATGAGCAGGGACAGATAATTGTCACTTCCTCTAATTGTCAAGATCACGATCACATGAATAGTAACAACTACGGAAGAGAGGAAAGAATGGTATCACCTCCAACTCCAAAGCCAGCTGATGAGGAGGGTCAAATTGTTATCACCTCCTCTACTACTACTAATGATGATCACATGGATAGTAACTATATTGGAAGAGAGGAACGAACACTAACACCTCCCTCACCCCACCATGATGCACCCATCGGTCAACTCACAAGCAGATATGGCGGCCAAGGACTTAAACCTTACAAATCTCTAATTTCTTCGTTACCTCTTCAGGCTTCCTATTAATTAGGCTTCTATAGCTCTACAACCCAACTTTATATTAAGTGGCCCTACTAAGTAGTAGTAGTATACTATTTGGTTTGTACTTCTTAATATAACCTGCTTTTAGTTCAGCGCTCTCTCTATATATATATTGTCAAATATGATGATGCACTAATAGCGTGAGTTATCTAGCTATATAGGCTTGTCAGTTAATGTAACTTAGTTTTATTCTATATATCCTGCAGGCTGCGTGCATGCTTTATATATAGTCAGTCTTGTGTAATATAACTATGTACTTAGTAAATGAATTTGATGAGTGATGGTTTCAGGGCATTTGTTATCAATCCATTGTCAAAAAATATCTATTGTCATTAATTATAATGACATGCATTTTGACGCGCGCCCGATGCCTACATTAACCAATAGTAACATGATACGTGTTTTCACCGTTGCTATTGTTAACCCTTACTTAATTATATATAACACATTACTTCTCACTTTGATTCACTTAATCATACAACGATAATGATATTCAAAAGTTTGAGCAACGTCGATAATGATTTCACTAATCTTTATGATCACCTTTTTACAAGTTGGAGTCGATTCTTTTTTTGTAATGAGTCCCTTGTGTCGAGAATGATCATAGATAGCTCAGTCCAAAAGAATCTAAAAGGAAAAAGAATGAAAACATTTAATCTTTTTGTTCAGGAGAAAATGCATAATTATATAGATGCTGTTTACATGGCCTCCTTTTGCTTTGATGTTGTCATCGAATTATGATAAGTTATTTAAAATTTAATTTGGTATAAAAATTATTGGGTGCGGATAAAAAAAATTCGTTGATGAGAGGGAGGAGCTTTGTGTTAAAAAATACAATATTTTAATATCTCAAAAAGAATGAATATTTTAATATCTCGATGTTTATGAACATTGAATAGGTATTGAAATCAGTTACATTTTTTATAATCTTGAAATTGACCAAAAGGTTTGTCCATTTGCTAATATTAAGTGTGATAATGATTTCCTTCAACTTTTGAAAAGAGTAATTATAACAGTTTCCTATTTCCTTTAATTCTTTGCCCATTCACAGTGATACGTTTTCAAATTCTTAGGCATCAGTTTTCTTATTGAATTCATGGCATTTAATTCTGTGCCTTACGTTTTCAAATTCTCAGGCATCAGTTTTCTTATTGAATTCATGGCATTGAATTCTTAATGATTCTCAACGTTCAGATTTAAGTCTTTGGTTTATATATAAACCTATCAACTTGTGTTCATGTGGAGTGTGAAAACAGAAAACACTTTTCTTTCTTTCCTTTGTGCTGGGTTTTCTTCTCATAAATCTTTGTTGTTTCTGTTCCTAGTCATACTAGACGAGCTTGTTGAATCCTGGGGAATACGCCTAATATTATTCATCTCGATGTTAGCGAAATATCCTTAAGAACAGTGTCTTTGACACGCGTCAAGCTAAACCTTTTATTCTCCATAACCATCCAATTTTTTTTTTGCAACACTTTGTGCTGCCTGTCCCACGGATGTTTTGGGTTTAAGGCACAATTGGTGGTGGGATAGGTACATCTCAAAGAAGGCATTAAAATCGTGAATGTGTGCTACTTCAAAGTTAACTCTGAAATTAATGAGCCACAGAATATACAGTATAAATGATTATAAAACCAACATCGGTAAAATTTGTGGAGAGTGGGCCGGACAAGCCACTAACTTTACTGAGAAAGTAAAGATATTCTTTGTTTAAATCTAAATGTCTCTATTAGATTTCTAGTAATTGATTGTTGGGCTCAATCAACCCACAAGAATATTTTTACCAGAAATTTTCACAAACCACTATTGTTTAGTGATTATTAGCTAGTTGTAGCTATCATTTACTATATTACATCATATAGCTATGTTTTCAGGTATTTTAGAGTATTCGATGTATTTAAGCTACTATATTCATGAATACAGTAGCATTTCTCGGCGTGAAATAGGGGATTACAGCTAGACAGATTATTGTATTCGACTGTATTCACGGCGTGAAACAGGGGATCACAACTAGATAGATTATTGTATTCGACTGTACTCACGATATGTATTAGTGAATACAGTAACGTAAATAGCGCAATTCATGGTCTATTCAGCTGTTTTTAAACGGAAAATGAATCAATTAATATAATAGACTCCTAATATAACTCAACAAACTCAATTATAATACACCAAATTTGTATTTCCAGTTATAAAAAAGATTCTCAACTGAAAAATACCCAAAAAATATAGCAATCTTCAGAGAAATTATATAATTACATTGAATATAGTTAAATACATAAAAATATATTGAACACATGAAGTATAGCAGGTCATCTATAGTGCAAAAACATATAAATACATATTGCAGATACATTTGAATACATATATACATTTGAATACATAAATTATATTAATTAAGAAAAATATATGAATACATTCATGGAATACATGTAATACAGCGAGATACACTGAAATACAATGAAAAAAAGACAATGAATACAATGAAATACATGAAAATACAGCGAGATACATTGAAATACACTTAAAAAAAAGGTAACAGAATCTTCAAGTTGCTCAGCCCCAAACTCCATCGTCTTTGTTCAAGAACAACCCTAATGTCGTCTCGTCGAGAGGACCGCGATTCTGAATCGAAACGTCATTGTTCCCGTTACTGTGATACTATTCCGGCCTCTCCAACATCCTATAGCGACAGTTGATGCATCCACTTGAGGTTCTGACAATGTCTTATTGTCTGAAAGAAATAGAAAGCAAAGTTATGAGAGAACAAACCAATCGCATCTACTAAAATGAAGATACCAGATCACATCTAACCTTTATTCAAAACGACCACACAACAACCAAATTATAGCTTTGTAGCATTTTCCCGAAATTCAGTGTCCTCAAAATCGCCAAATTTAATGCTCTTGTGCTGCAAAAGATGTTTGAAATCTGCCGGAGATGCACACAGTATTTGTTTGGTTATATGTGGCAACAGCAATGGCAACCCTTGGGCTTGGCGTGAGAAGAAAGAGCGGAGATTCGCCGCTGAAGGTGGTTGTGGCGGAGAAGCTTTTCAAGAGGAAGAACGATCGACGGAGGAACTGATGAGAGAGAATCCATGAGTTTGTATTCATGGAGAAAACTGATGCTAAGAGAGAGAGAGGATGGAGAAAAATTTGAAAGAATGAGAGAGAAAAATAAAACAAAGCGTGTTTTATGGCTTAAGGGTAGGAGGTGACCATAAATTGATATTTGGCTATAAAAGTCAAAAGGTAGCTATGGAATATAATTTTTTAAAATGGTATTTATTTAAAATAAATAAGGTATCAACCTTTGCTATAGAAGGTAAAAATTTCTATTTTTAACATGGTAAATATTGTCGATTTTGGGTCAAATATGTACAGTTTCCTCTAAAAGATCACACTATTATAAGATCTCTATACAATCTCCTCCTCGAACTAAATTTCATGTGGCCCATCACGACGATCCACGGGTCAACTTTCGAGATTTAGTGTGTACCACTCACATCGTCAGAGTATTTATGGCAAACGAAGCCCGCTACTAACTTCTTCTTGTGTGCGCGTCTCCAAGCTGGTGAGAGTAAGCAAATTGAGCCCCGCATCATCATTCCGCCATCGCCATACTCTGCATGCCGAACCTAGGTTATGATACCAATTGTTGGGCTAATAACCAGTCCAAAAATACTCTTAACATGGTGTTATATTGTCTACTTTGAGCCAAACCCGCATAGTTTTTTCCAAAATGTCTCACACGATTAAGAGATTTCTACACCTTATATGTAGGCTCTCTTTTTTCAGTTACTAATATAAAAATTTATTCGCACACCCAACATTAATGAACGATGAATCGAAGTTCTTAAAGGGAATACAAAAATAGCTAAACGATAAAAATAAAATAGGTTCTGGCGTCAACATCTCAATTCAGGTTACATAAGGTTGCAAGCGCTGTCATTATGAGTTCTCTTTTATAATGCTGATTTTGCTAAGAAAGTTGCCAAGCACACAGCAATTTTAGTGTTATAGGTAATATTGCTAGCTTTATCTTTTTGCCGTACAATTATTGAAGTAAATAATTGAATATCTATTGGCAGCAACACAATGAAAGAACAAAATTAAAACATTATATTGCCCCCACTTGGTCTACAAAGAAACAACATCCCGGGCACCCTTGGTACAAAAATGGCACATATTTGATAGATGAATACTTTTATTTTTAAAAGATATCTCCGTCTATATCATAAAAGTAATCTAATCGTGTTCTTATTTTGTTTTCAAGACTTAAAAACATAATTAAAGCAACAGATAGGAATATTTTTATCTTTAGACACTTTAGTGCTTTTCATTTGACAAGATTTGTTCTCATTTATTGTCGCCAAAGAACTAGGCTACCTTCTCTGTGTAAGAAGCTCTATCAGTTATGTCACACTATTTGCTTGATAATTTAAGTCCGTGCGTGTTGTAATATCATTTAACAATTAGCAAAAGGATGTAAATTCAAATTAAAGGTGAGAAGGATCAAACAAGTACTCCCTATGTCCAAATTTATGTGTCATAAGTTCTCTTTTAGTTTATTCAAAAAAGAATGTCATACTTAATTATTTAAAAATAATTTAACTTTAAATTTCCTACTTTATAATCACAAAAATATTTATAATTTATTTTAGACCATAAATTCCAAAAAAGTTATTTTTGTCTTAAATTTTGTGTCGAATCAAACACCTGCTCATAAATCGAGACGGAGGGAGTAGTAAGGAAAAATACAAGACTTTGACTCCTTGTCTTGTTTCTTGAGCATGGCCAATTATTTATCTAAGAGATGACTTTGAATGTTCACTAATTTCACACTGCACCTACTACACCTACTTCCCCTACAAATACCTATTGCACTTAGACTCATATAACTAACTCAATAGTGTTATCAATCAGATTGAGAAACATGCAGATTCCCACATTTATTACTACTTCAACAATATTCATTTTCATAACATTCCTTTTGTTTCTACAAAGAACTGAAGATTTTACCAAATAATCATCATGTCACACAAATTCTCAACCCTGAAATCCTCATGACAAAGAAAATATCTGAAAGTCCCTCAATTTCATCACCAGCTTCCAGGCAAATCTCAAAGGCCTCTCCTAATTGGACATTCATATTGAAAAACAAATTGATTAGCTTTTTGTTTGATATAGACACTGCTAGTACGAGAGACAACTCATGCAAATACAAGTGGTTTTGCAACTCATTGAGTTATTATAGCTGGTCAGAGGCGTACGCAGGACTTTTCGTAAGTGATTACCAAACTCTCGCTCCTCCGCAAAGAAGTGGTTTCGGAAGACGTCCTCAGTTGGCTCCGCCATCTCCACGGCCAGCTCCGCCCACTCGGCAGTTATCTGTTATTGAGATGCTCTTATCAGCAAAGTCTTGGCAGAGATTATTTTCAAATTGAAGTTAGCTATTATATTTGTTTTGTTAGATAGAGCGCACATGTTGAAGTTTAAGCAAGTTAATTGCTATAACATTGTTTGGCTCAAAAGTTAACAATATACTTTGTAAGCTAGAAAACAATCAAAAGTAAGGAAAGGGTAAATCGTAATCAAATATAATAAACTTAGAGATGCAAAGATGATATTATTGTTGTAGATCTAGTATTGCAAAGTGACAATATGAACTCAATAAGATATGTTCGTTTGAGGTAGAGATAGAGAGAGAAAGCCAGAAAATGAGAGAGTTGTATTAGATCAGAATCCCCCTTTTACAATGTGAAGGTCTCCTTTATATAATAAGAGACCTTCCTCGAAAGAATCAAAAAGTTACAAAGACAGGTAACGTCTCCCTAGTGAAGACACTGAGTCCTAAACGATGTCGCTTTTGTCCCCGCGTCCGAGTCGTACCCGCTACGTTAGTCGGCGTACACTCAATGGGCGTACCCTCTGGCGTAGAGATGTTGACGGTCAAATTTGACCCCATACAGTTAGTCCCTCCGCTCGTTGGAGACGCATTCGGTGGGCGTCTTCGATGGGCGGAAATGCGAACCTCGGCTTAGGAGAATTTGACCTCGACCAGGGGCGGCAATATGAATGAGGTGAAATATATGACGTTGTTGAGCCACTGACGCGTGGCTTCCTTTTTGGAATGACGTCATCGCCTGTATGCGTCATTATTATATTTGCCCCCGAGGCGGTTCAGAGGATGATGTGACATTTTGGTTTCCCGCGCACGTTTTGAATCATGACTCTTCGATTTCTGTGCAACTTATCCCTATAAGTAGGAGAGAGGTTCGATTCGATTCAACTTTCAAGCCTTCGGAAAGCATTTTCTGATTTACTCCTTTGTCTTTCTTTCCTGTAACCGTTATTTCGTGAGGGACTCTCCCACTTCTGTTGAAACCACACTTCCTACCGTCAGTGCTTCGTTTCTTACGTAGTATAATCATGACAAAACGTGGACAGAGTAGTAAAAAGGCCAAAGATAATGCCCCGTCTAGGGTTCCGCCATCTTCCGGTGGTGAAGGGGAAAAGGCGGAGAAGTCCCTTGTTCCTCTCAGTGTAGACAACGTCCTTCCGAAGGAGATGCATGTTCGCAGGGATTTTCCAACTAAAAGTCCAGACCTTCCGTGGGAGCACAGCGTTTTATTACAATCTCATTTAGATGATCTTCGAGAGACGCATCATATTCCGGACCACGTGGAAATGGTTCCGGCCGGGACGGACTATGCCAATGTGCACCGGCCTGGATATTGCACATTCTATGAGTACCCGTTCTTGATCGGTTACAATCTTCCAATCTACCCTCTGATGGAGGAGCTTTGCCGTTTTTACAATGTGTGTCCGGCTCAGCTCACTCCTTACACCTTGAAGGTGTGCCGTATTATGACCACTTATGCGGCCAGGGCTGAGTGCAGCGTCTCGGTCCACCACCTCTTACAGTTATTCAGCCCTGGTTACCTGAGGGGTACCATGCTGCAGTTAAAAAGTCGTGGCACAAGGGGCTTGGTTGTTAAAGCCGATGATAAGCCCAACCGCCGCTTTTGGCGTAAATATTTCTACATCAGGACGGAGCACCTGGTGTCAAATCCCGAAGGGTTCCCGGAAAGATGGAATCCAGAACGTAAGTATTTCTACTCGTAGAATTCAGGACTGCTTGCGCTTTTGACCATACGGCCATTGTGATTTCTTTGCTTTTCTCCCTTTTTTTATTCGCAGCGAGGGCTTCTCCACCCCAGTCTACTGATGACATTAAATCATGGGTGGAAAGAATAATACCTTATGCGGAGGAATGCCGTACCTGGGCTGCATTTCTTCAACAGTACGGCCCGTCAGGTAATTCTTTGGCTACGGTTTGGGAGTTCCCTACGTTCTTGTTACCTGACTTATTCGCGTTGGCAGGTCGGAGCGCCCCTAAGAAGAAGAAGAAGAAGAACGTCGTCACCTCACCTGGGGCGGGGACTGACTCTGAAGACGGATACATACCCTGTGGCTCGCCCAGTGATGGCGCTGCGGAGGTTCCTCAACCGCTGCCCGTGGCGGCGTCCACGAGGGAAGCGACTCCTTCAATGCCATCCCCACGTGCTGTGGAGGAGACTTCTGAGAGCGAGGAGCCGCCGGAAAGGAAAAGACGCCGTTTGATAACCGGCAAGGGGATAGCCACAGAAGACGAGGGGGCGAGCGAGCCCCGTCGGGAGTCAAGGCCAGTTTTTATGGCAGATGCCATCCGTTCCGGGAGGTCGGCTCCCCAAGGGGGGGCGGTTCTCGACGCCAGCCCAACACGCATTCCGGAGAGCGGCTCGTCGGCTGCCGTTGGAGAAGCGGGCGATGATACCGAGAGGGTGGGCCCTGAGGCCGCCCAGGCGGATGCAGATGCGTTAACGCGGGGTCCGGCCCGTGTGGGGATGACGGCAGGTAGATCCAACCGCCGAATTCTGATCCCAGGAGGGTATAACCTGTTGCAACACAGCGAGCAGGCCGCAGCGGATATGACCCTGCTATGTGCGGCCGCTGAGCGTGAAATATTAAAAGGGGTTAGCGACGGGGAACTATCCCGGAGGGTTGCCGGCGTGGCCTTGCAGGTATTTTTCAATTTTCTTCATGTACCGTAAAGTAAATTTTGATGCATACTGACTTGCCTTTCCTCCTTTTCCTCTTCTTTAGACTCTCATCTTGGAGATAGAGAGGGGGCGGCGAGCGCAAAGGAAGGCAGCCACCTTTAACAAGGTGGTAAAGAAATATCGGCAGTGCCGCGTCAAGCATCAGGCGCTGGCGGACCTACTCAAGCAGAACCCGGAATTTTGGGTTTTTCGTGAGGGTTTGGAGCAGTCTGAGGCCCAGCTGAAACGGAGGGTGGCCGAGCTGGAGCAGATCGACGAGCAGCTGATGACCGCCCTGGCTCGGAACATTGAGCTGGAGACTCTTCTCTAGTCTAAGAAGAAGAGTTGGAGGTTGGCCGTGGGGTAGCGGCGGAAGCTGCTGATTTGCGGATCAAGGTTGCCGCTATGACCACCGAACTCGATGCCAAGGCGGCTGAATTGAAGTCCTTAAGCGGACTGCTGCACCAAGGCCTGATGAGGATGCGCATCGTGAGGCGCATGATATGTGGGTGTACGCCGAGGCCAGATTGGTCGTATTCGAGAAGTTCTTGGCTCCGGGTCGAGCTACTGAGGCGGAGGTTCAGGAGCAACGACGCATAGCCCGTGTCGCCCGTGAAACTTGTGGGTGTAGTTCTGATTCCCCAGACCGGGCGGGTTATAACTCCGAAGACGCCAACCGTCTAGAATCCGGCTCTTGGATCTCTGCGGCCTATCAGGCCGAGGACGGCGGCGAACGAGATGGCGGTCCGACGGGGGGCGGTGAACAGAATGGCGAAGCCCCTTAGGACTTGTATTCATTTTGTTTTGCTGTATTTGGAGACGTAAATGAGTCCTTTTGTAAATGTATTTTTGGATGATAATGGAAGTTATACTTTTGCTGTTATTCTTTTCTTTTGGTACCTTTTATTTTCGGCCTTAATATTGTTGATGGCCTTAGCCGTGTGCGCAACTTCGACTATCGTCGAGTTACTCGCCGTCATAGTCGAGCTGGGTCGACTTATCGGCGTCGATGGCCTTAGCCATTTATATCGTTGATGGCTTTAGCCGTTTATACATTGGAGATGGCCGTAGCCGTTCATACATTAGAGATGGCCGTAGCCATTCATACATTGAAGATGGCCGTAGCCGTTCATACATTGGAGATGGCCGTAGCCGTTCATACATTGGAGATCACGCTAGTCCAGTCCCTTTGTCATGCCAGTCGGGAGGATGTATGGTGTGGCTGGTATGATAAACTTGTTTCTCAAATATCTCCAGGTGTCCCCTCTGTCGCCTCGTTAAAAACCTCCCCGAGAAAACCCAATTGGGACAAAACCCGGGTAAGGGAAAAAGAGTGCGACTCGGGAGACGCCTTTCAGAAATGGAAATACTTGAGGTGGGCGACGTTCCAATTGTTTTGGAGCGTTTTTCCTTCCATTGTTTCTAATTGAAATGCTCCTTTACTTGCTGCCGCTGTGATTTTGTAGGGTCTGCCCAGTTGTTGCCCAGTTTTCCTTCGGTTGGGTCTTTTGATGCCAATGTTTTGGCTTTGAGGACGTAGTCCCCCACTTTGAGTGGTCTTATTTTGGCTCTCTTGTTGTAGTATCTTTCGACTTGTTGTTTCTGAGCCACCATTCTTATGTGGGCCATTTCTCTTCTTTCCTCGGCCTCATCGAGGTCTTGAAGTCTGTTTACGTCGTTCTCTGCTCCGCTGGTATGTGAATACCTTATGCTTGGTTCGCCGACTTCGACCGGTATGACCGCGTCGGTTCCGTAGACCAGTGAGTACGATGTTTCTCCTGTGGAGGATTTGGGCGTGGTTCGGTGTGCCCATAACACTTCCGGTAGTAGTTCGGGCTATAGCCCTTTGGCTTCCTCGAGTTTCTTCTTCAGTATGTTCAGTATTATTTTATTGGAAGACTCTACTTGGCCGTTGGCGGCGGGGTGATATGGCGTGGATAGTATCCGCTTGATACGCCATTTGTCGAAGAATTCTGTTGTCTTTTGGCTGATGAATTGTCGTCCGTTGTCGCAGCTGATTTTCTTGGGGATGCCGAAATGGCAGATGATATTCTTCCATATGAAGGCGATGACCACTTGTTCGCGTATTTGGGCATACGCTCCTGCTTCCACCCACTTGGAAAAATAGTCAGTTAAAACTAATAGAAATCGTACCTTTCCTCGTCCCGCTGGTAGGGGACCGACTATGTCCATTCCCTATTTGATGAAGGGCCATGGGGAAGTGACCGAGTGAAGTGGTTCTCCTGATTGGTGTATCATGGGGGCATACTTTTGGCATTGTTCGCATCGGCGAACATACTCCGCTGCGTCTTTCTTCATAGAGGGCCAATAATAGCCAGCTCGTATTATGCAGCGCACGAGGGCGCGGTTACCTGTATGGGCGCCGCAATGACCTTCGTGTACCTCTTCGAGCACTGGTTGCGTTTGTTGCGGCCCTAGACACTTGGCTAGGGGTCCGCCAAACGTCCTTTTGTAGAGCTCGTGGTTTATCAGGCAATACCGGGCGGCCTGTACGCGGAGCTTCTTGGCTTCTTTTTTGTCGAGTGGGACTGTTCCATCCTGCAGATAGAATACAAATTGGTTGCGCCAGTCCCAAGTCAAATTTAAAGAGAGTACCTCAGTGTGATCAATGGCTAAATGGAGGAGGGTAACCACGCTCTCTTTGTTGAAGTTTTTAGTGGTTGCGGCCAGTTTTGCTAGGTCGTCTGCTTCAATGTTCCGTGCTCTCGGAACTTGTTCGAAGCGACACTCGTCGAACTCGATTATTAACCTGTGAATTTCTGACGGGTATTTTTTTAATCTGCTCCTTGATTTGGTAAGTCCCGGTGACCTGGTTCACCACGAGTTGAGAGTCGCAATGGAGAACGAGTCGTTGAGCTCCATACTTGATGGCTAGTTTCAAACCTGCAATAACAGCCTCGTACTCGGCTTCGTTGTTAGTCATCTCGGGGCATCATATGGACTGGCAAATTGTTTCGCCCGTGGGGACCTCGAGAACGAGTCCCAGTCCCGATCCCGAGGCGTTAGCGGCGCCATCAGTGTAAAGAGTCCATAGGTCGGCATTGGAGGGGGCACGACGTTCCTCTAGTTCCGCCTCTGGTAGTATCTCTGCGCTGAAATCGGCTATGAAGTCGGCAAGTACTTGCGATTTGATGGCGTTTCTTGGATGATATGAGATATCGTGCTCACTGAGCTCTATGGCCCATCTGGCGAGTCTGCCTGATAACTCAGGCTTGTGTAGGATACTTCTCAAGGGGAAGGTTGTCACTACTTTTATGGGGTGGCATTGGAAATAGGGTCGGAGCTTCCGTGAAGCTACGACCAATGCCAAAGCTAATTTTTCAAGGTGTGGATACCGTGTTTCGGCGTCCACTAAGGTTTTGCTAATATAGTAAATAGGAGATTGCGTACCTTCGTTTTCACGAACTAGGACTGCGCTGACGGCGACCTCAGATACGGCCAAGTATACCAGCAGGGGCTCGCCTGGATTTGCTTTGGCCAGCAGTGGCGGCGAAGATAGGTACGCTTTCAATTTTCTTAAGGCCTCGACTCATTCCTCATTCCACTGTAACCCGTTGTCCTTTCTCAGCACATTGAAAAACTTATGGCATCTGTCGGAGGACCGTGAGATGAACCTAGACAAGGCGGCTATTCGCCCCGTCAGCTTTTGCACCTGCTTTTTGCTGTTCAGTATCTCGGGTATTGCGTCTATCGCCTTGATCTGATCTGGATTGACTTCGATACCTCGTTGTGATACGAGAAACCCTAAGAATTTTCCTGATGCCACGCCGAAGGCGCATTTCTCGGGGTTCAGTTTCATCCCGTACCTTCTCAATATCTCGAAGGTTTCTTTCAGATGGTCGATGTGGTCCTCTTTTCTTGTCGACTTTACCAGCATGTCGTCGATATAGACTTCCATAGTCTTACCGAGCTGCTCTTTGAACATTTTGGTGACCAGCCTCTGGTACGTAGCCCCTGCATTTTTGAGCCCGAAGGGCATTACCTTGTAGCAGTAAGTCCCTTGGTGGGTGATGAAAGTTGTCTTCTCTTGGTCCTCCTCGGCCATCATGATTTGATTGTAGCCGGAGTAGGCGTCTAGGAAGCTCAGTAGTTCATGTCCTGCTGTGGTGTCGATCAGTTAGTCGATGTGGGGTAGTGGGAATGAATCCTTTGGGCATGCTTTGTTCAGATCAGTGAAATCCACACACATTCTCCACTTCCCGTTTTTCTTTTTGACCATGACGACATTGGTGACCCACTGGGGGTACTTTGATTCTCTGATGGAGCCATTGGCCAGTAACTCGTCTACTTCCTTACTGACCGCTTCATTGATAGCGGCGTTGAATTTTCTCCTCATCTGTCGCACGGGCGGATGTAGTGGATCGACATTCAGCTTGTGGATGGCGATGTCTCGCGGGATTCCCGGCATATCTGAATGGGAAAAGGCGAATAAATCCGCATGGTTAGTTAAGAATTCACAATACTTACTTGGGTTGGCGAGACCGTGCCCGATATAGGCTTTCTTCGTAAGATTGGTTTCGTCCAATTGGACTGGGTCGAGATCTTCGACCGTTGCTTTTCAGGCCTCCACGACGTCGGGGTCTTTGATGGCGTCCGTTGTCGGGTTGACCTTAGTCCCCGACACGGCTAATTGCTATGCCTCCGCGCTCGCCCCCTTTAGCTGTTGGGTGTGGGCGCAGTCTTGGGCTATTTTGTAGCATTCTTGTGCGGTGCGTGGCTCGCCTCGAATACTGAATACTCCCCATGGGGTAGAGAATTTGATCACTTGGTAGAGGCTTGAAGGGACCGCTCGCATGGCGTGTATCCACGGGCGTCCTATGATGACGTTGTACGCCGTTTCTTGGTTCATCACGTGGAAAGTTGTTTCCAGCGTGACTCCTCCCGCTAAGACGGGCAGAGCTATTTCTCCGGACGTCCGTTCCACTGCATTGTTAAAACCAGTTAGTGTTATGCAGCGCGGTATTACCCTATCCTCGAGTCTCATTTGTACGAGGACCCTTGGGTGGATAATACACCGTCGGCATCAGACTTATCGAAGGTGATACTATCTTCGAATTCGCCATACCGTTCATGGGCGATGGTCCGCTTTAGCCTGTGTGTGGTAGCGAACTTGACGTGATTGATCACTGACTCGTCGCCGCCTCCGACGATCATGTTTATCGTGCGCGCTGGGGAAGGTGGCTTCGGCGGCCCGTGGGGTTGTTCTCGTCCGCGTGCATTGATTTTCCCTTTGTCACTGAGTAATTCCCTCATGTATCCCTGGTTCAGCATCTTGACGACCTCTTGCCGTAGGCCTATGCAGTCTTTGGTTTTGTGTCCCCGTTCCTGATAGAACTCACATAGGGCGTTTGATTTCCTTGTGGCAGGGTCTGATTTCATCTTCTGCGGCCACTGCACCTTGGTGCCCAGCTTCTCTAGTGCGTACACTATTTCTGAAGGAGATACACAAAAGTTATGGGCGGTTAACAAAGGGGGCGTACCTCTTTCGTTTCGGAGTGGGGCGACGTGTCGCTGTAGCGCGTATGTATGCCTTGGTGGCGGATGGGAGGATCTGGTGTATGGCTGATGTCGATCTCTGTTGGAGCGGGGGAGTTGTTCTCGTCGTCCTTCGTTCAGTCGATCTCTCCTCGTTTCTAAGTGTATCGCTGTTAGCCGTTGGGTCGGCACATTAAGATCGTCCTCGTCCGCTCGTACCTCGGCGCAATAGGCGTTGTGGATTTCCTCCCATGTGGTAGGCGGATATTTCATGAGGCGGCTCAGCAGCTTCTTGGTTGCCCTCGAACCATCCCTGCGTAACCCGTTCTGGAAAGCGGCGACTGCCATACCTTCCGATACGTTTGGTAGACTCATCCTTACCCTGTTAAACCTTGCCAGGAAGTCCCTGAGTCCCTCTCCTGTGGTTTGCCTGACGGAGAAGATGTCGCTGACCCTGGCCTCCGCTTTCTTCGCGCCTGCATGGGCTGTGACGAACTTATCCGCCATTTCCTCGAACGTTGATATTGCCTTAGCCGGTAGCTGAGAGTACCATGTCAAGGCCCCTCCTGTCAACGTCTCGCCAAACTTTTTCCGCAGTACCGACGGTACCTGTTCTTTCGATAGGTCGTTGCCCTTCACAACGGTGACGTAGTGGATCAGATGATCCTCGGGATCTGTGGTTCCGTCATATACCCTCAAGTAGGGTGGCATCTTGAAGGTTTTTGGGGTGGAGTGAGGGGCAGCTTCTTCAGTGTATGGTTGTTCAACGAACCTTCCCACGTCGCGTTTTGGTAGCAACTTGGGAGCACAGGGGATCTTGTCGACCCTCTCCTGATGTTCCTTCATCTGACCGCGGAGCGCCTTGTTTTCATTTTCCATTTCTTCCATCTTCTTTAGGATGGCTGTTAGCGTGCTATCGTTGGTCTGTATCTCGATGGGTTTGTTATTCGCTAGTGCAACTTCCGGTTCACCCACGGCAGCAGTGGTACCTACCGTTGGTGTACACCCGATGTTACTTTGTGGTGACCTCTCAACCAAGCCACTTAGAGTGCTTGTTAGCCATCTTTCCAGTAGCTCCTTGACCCGCTGAGGGTGCTTCCATAGCCGCAGATGTGGAAGCTCCTTTTTCGTGCAAGATCGTCAGACCTTCGGATGGGGAAGGTGAGATCTCTGCACCCGGTGTGATGCTAGGGGTTGCATTCAGGATGCCATCGTCACTGGCCTCGTTGAGAGGGCCAAGGAGATTGGTAGTGACACCCAATATAGCTTTCGATCTTGTGTTATTTTCGGCCATTTTCTGTTTTTTTTTTTGAAGTGTAGAGAGTGGTAGTTTGTTGATCTCTAGGTGGATACTATGATTTTGATTCTCGAAATCCCCACAGACGGCGCCAAATTGTTTGGCTCAAAAGTTAACAATATACTTTGTAAGCTAAAAAATAATCAAAAGTAGGAAACGGGTAAATCGTAATCAAATATAATAATCCTAGAGATGCAAAGATGATAATATTGTTGTAGATCAAGTATTGCAAAGAGGCAGTATGAACTCAATAAGATGCGTTCGTTTGAAGTAGAGATAGAGAGAGAAAGCCAGAAAAATGAGAGAGTTGTATTANTTGGAGATGGCCGTAGCCTTTCATACATTGGAGAAGGCCGTAGCCTTTCATACATTGGAGATGGCCGTAGCCTTTCATACATTGGAGATGGCCGTAGCCTTTCATACATTGGAGATCACGCTAGTCCAGTCCCTTTATCATGTCGGCCTGGAGGTCGTAAGGAGAGGTTGATATGATAAACTTGTTTAGCAAGTATCTCCAAGTGTCCCCTCTGCCGCCTCGTTAAAAACCTCCCCGAGAAAACCCAATTGGGACAAAACCCGGGTAAGGGAAAAAGAGTGCGACTCGGGAGACGCCTTTCAGAAGTGGAAATACTTGAGGTGAGTAACGTTCCAGTTGTTTTGGAGTGTTTTCCCTTCCATTGTTTCCAACTGGAATGCGCCTTTGCCGGCTACTGCTATGATTTTGTAGGGTCCTTCCCAGTTGGTGCCCAGTTTCCCTTCACTTGGGTCTTTGGATGCCAATGTCTTGGCTTTAAGGACATAGTCTCCCACCTTGAGTGGTCTTATTTTGGCCCTCTTGTTGTAGTATCTTTCGACTTGTTGCTTTTGGGCCACCATTCTGATATGGGCCATTTCTCTCCTTTCCTCAGCTTCGTCGAGGTCTTGGAGCCTGTTTGTGTCGTTTTCTGTTCCACTGGTGTGTGAATATCTTAGGCTTGGTTCGCCGACCTCGACGGGTATGACCGCATCGGTTCCGTAGACCAGCGAGTACGGTGTTTCCTCCGTGTTGGATTTGGGTGTGGTCCTGTGTGCCCACAACACTTCGGGTAGCAGCTCGGGCCATAGCCCTTTGGCGTCCTCGAGTTTCTTCTTTAGTATGTTTAATATTGTTTTGTTGGAGGATTCCGCTTGGCCGTTGGCGGCAGGGTGATATGGCGTGGAGAGTATCCTCTTGATGCGCCATTTCTCGAAGAATTCGGTTGTTTTTTGACCGATGAACTGTCGTCCGTTGTCACAACTGATTTCTTTGGGGATGCCGAAGCGGCATATAATATTTTTCCATATGAAGGCGATCACTTCCTGTTCACGTATTTGGGCGTACGCACCTGTTTCCACCCACTTGGAAAAATAGTAAGTTAAAACTAATAGAAATCGTACCCTTCCTCGTCCCGTTGGTAGGGGACCGACTATGTCCATTCCCCATTTGATGAAGGGCCATGGGGAAGTGACCGAGTGAAGTGGTTCTCCTGGTTGATGTATCATGGGGAAATACTTTTGGCATTGTTCGCATCGGCGGACATATTCTGCTGTGTCTTTCTTCATAGTGGGCCAATAATAGCCGGCTCGTATTATGCAGCGCACGAGGGTGCGGTTGCCTGTATGGGCACCACAATGTCCTTCATGTACCTCTTCGAGCACTGGCCGCGTTTGTTGCGGCCCTAGACACTTGGCCAGGGGTCCGCCAAACGTCCTTTTGTAGAGCTCGTGGTTTATCAGGCAATACCGGGCGGCCTGTACACGGAGCTTCTTGGCTTCTTTTTTATCGAGGGGGAGTGTTCCATCCTGCAGATAGGATACAAATCTTTCAATTCTGCTGGGGCCATACGATATGGTGGAATAGAAATAGGCTAAGTGCCCGATAAAAAATCAATGCCAAAGTAAATATCCCTGTCGGGCGGCATGCTGGGAAATCTGCTGGGAATATATCTGGAAAATCCCTCAGTACCGGAACTGATTCCACGGTAGGAGTACCAATACATCTCTCACAAAGGTTAGATAAGCATTGCACCCTTTTTCAACCATACGTTGAGCCTTTAAAAAGGAGATGACCTTGCTAGGAACATAATTTAAAGCACCCCTCCACTCTATCCGTGGTAATCCTGGCATCGCCAGCGTCACAGTTTTAGGGTGACAATCTAGAATAGCATGATAGGGCAACAACCGGTCCATACCCAAAATAATTATAAATTCTACCACACTGAGCAGTAATAAATCGGCTCTGGTCTCAAAACCACTAAGAGCAACTAAACATGACGGATACACACGGCCAACAATAATGGAATCTCCCACAAGTGGGGATACATAGACACGAGAACTCAGATAATCATGGAATACACCTAAATATAGGGGAAAATAATATGATACATAGGAATAGGTGGAGCCTGGATCAAGTAGGACTGATGCATCTCTATGGCAAACCGGAATAATACTTGTGATAACTGATTCAGATGCAACTACCTCAGTCCTAGCTGGAAGGGCATAATATCTGGCCTGGCCTCCCTCTCTAGAGCGGCCTCTACTTGCCCGACCTCCACGTCGAGCTGGCTGTGTAGGTGGGGCGACAACTGGTGCAGTAACCATGGCTTGAGAAGCATGAGGGCCCTGTGGAATACGTAGGGCCCGAGTAACTGGTGGAGGTGCACCCCTCATAAGTCTGGGGCAATCGCTTACCATATGACGAGTGTTACCACACTTAAAATAAGCCCTCAAAGGACGTGGCTGCTGGAACTAGCTCGGGTTGCGCCAGTCCCAAGTCAAATTTAAAGAGAGTACCTCGGTGTGATCAATGGCTGAATGGAGGAGGGTGACCACGCTTTCTTTGTTGAAGTTTTTAGTGGCTGCGGCTAATTTTGCTAAGCCGTCTGCCTCAACGTTCTGTGCTCTCGAAACTTGTTCGAAACGGCACTCGCCGAACTCGGTCATTAACCTGTGGATTTCTGACTGGTATTTTTGCAACCTCTGCTCCTTGATTTGGTAAGTCCCGGTGACCTGGTTCACCACGAGCTGAGAGTCGCAATGGAGAACGAGTCGTCGAGCTCCATACTTGATGGCTAGTTTCAAACCTGCAATAACAACCTCGTACTCGGCTTCGTTGTTAGTCATCTCGGGGCATCGTATGGACTGGCGAATTGTTTCGCCCGTGGGGACCTCGAGAGTCCCAGTCCCGATCCTGAGGCGTTAGCGGCGCCATCAGTGTAAAGAGTCCATAGGTCGGCATCGGAGGGGGCACGACGTGCCTCCAATTCCACCTCTGGTAGTATCTCTGCGCTAAAGTCGGCTATGAAGTCGGCAAGTACTTGCGACTTGATGGCGTTTCTTGGATGATATGAGATATCGTGCTCACTGAGCTCTATGGCCCATCGGGCGAGTCTGCCTGATAACTCAGGCTTGTGTAGGATACTTCTCAAGGGGAAGGTCGTCACTACCTTTATGGGGTGGCATTGGAAATAGGGTCGGAGCTTTCGTGAAGCTACGACCAATGCCAAAGCTAATTTTTCAAGGTGTGGATACCGTGTTTCGGCATCCACTAAGGTTTTGCTAATATAGTAAATAGGAGATTGTGTACCTTCATTTTCACGAACTAGGACTGCGCTGACGGCGACCTCGGATACGGCCAAATATACCAGCACTGGCTCGCCTGGATTTGCTTTGGCTAGCAGTGGCGGTGAAGATAGGTACGCTTTCAATTTCCTTAGGGCCTCGACGCATTCCTCATTCCACTGTAACCCTTTGTCCTTTCTCAGCACATTAAAAAACTTATGGCATCTGTCGGAGGACCGTGAGATGAACCTAGACAAGGCGGCTATTCGCCCCGTCAGCTTTTGCACCTGCTTTTTGCTGTTCAGTATCTCGAGTATTGCTTCTATCGCCTTGATCTGATCTGGATTGACTTCGATACCTCGTTGCGATACGAGAAACCCTAAGAATTTTCCTGAGGCCACGCCGAATGCGCATTTCTCGGGGTTCAGTTTTATCCCGTACCTTCTCAATATCTCGAAGGCTTCTTTCAGATGGTCGATGTGGTCCTCCTTTCTTGTTGACTTTACCAGCATGTCGTCGATATAGACTTCCATAGTCTTACCGAGCTGCTCTTTGAACATTTTGGTGACCTGTCTCTGGTACGTAGCCCCTGCATTTTTGAGCCCGAAGGGCATTACCTTGTTGCAGTAAGTCCCTTAGTGGGTGATGAAAGTTGTCTTCTCTTGGTCCTCCTCGGCCATCATGATTTGATTGTGTCGGAGTAGGCGTCTAGGAAGCTCAGTAGTTCGTGTCCTGCAGTGGCGTCGATCAGTTGGTCGATGTGGGGTAATGGGAATGAATCCTTTGGGCATGCTTTGTTCAGATCAGTGAAATCCACACACATTCTCCACTTCCCGTTTTTCTTTTTGACCATGACGACATTGGCGACCCACTGGGGGTATTTTTATTCTCTGATGGAGCCGTTGGCGAGTAACTTGTCTACTTCCGTACTGACCGATTCGTTGATAGCGGCGTTGAATTTTCTCCTCATCAGTCGCACAGGCGGATGTAGTGGATCGGCATTCAGCTTGTGGGTAACGATATCTTGCGGGATTCCCGGCATATATGGGAAAAGGTGAACAAATCTGCATGGTTAGTTAAGAAGTCACGATACTTACTTGGGTTGGCGAGACCGTGCCCGATATAGGCTTTCTTCGTAAGATTGATTTCGTCCAATTGAACTGGGTCGAGATCTTCGACCGTCGCTTTACAGGCCTCCACATCGTCGGGGTCTTTGATGGCGTCCGTTGTCGGGTTGACCTTAGTCCCCGACATGGCTAATTGCTATGCCTCCGCGCTCGCCCCCTTTAGCTGTTGGGTGTGGGCGCAGTCTTGGGCTATTTTGTAGCACTCTTGTGCGGTGCGTGGCTCGCCTCGAATACTGAATATTCCCTATGGGGTAGGGAATTTGATCACTTGGTAAAGGCTTGAAGGGACCGCTCGCATGGCGTGTATCCACGGGCGTTCTATGATGACGTTGTACGCCGTTTCTTGGTTCATCACGTGGAAAGTTGTTTCCAGCGTGACTCCTCCTGCTAAGACGGGCAGTGCTATTTCTCCGGACGTCCGTTCCACTGCATTGTTAAAACCGGTTAGTGTTATGCAGCGCGGTATTACCCTATCCTCGAGTCCCATTTGTACGAGGACCCTTGGATGGATAATACAGATGCCACTTCCGTCATCGATCATGATTCTTTTAACATATGTATCAGCGATACGTAAAGTGATAACTAAAGCATCGTAATGAGGGAAAGACAAACCGTCGGCATCAGACTTATCGAAGGTGATACTATCTTCGAAGTCGTCATACCGTTCATGGGCGATGGTCCGCTTTAGTTTATGTGTGGTGGTGAACTTGACGTGATTGATCGCCAAGTCGTCGCCGCCTCCGACGATCATGTTTATCGTGCGTGCTGGGGAGGGCAGCTTCGGCGGTCCATGGGGTTGTTCCCGTCCGCGTGCAAAGTTGATTTTTCCTTTGTCACTGAGTAATTCCCTCAGGTATCCCTGGTTCAGCATCCTGACCACCTCTTGCCGTAGGCCTATGCAGTCTTCGGTCTTGTGCCCCCGTTCCTGATGGAACTCACATAGGACGTTTGATTTCTTTGTGGCGGGGTCTGATTTCATCTTTTGCGGCCACTGCACTTTGGTGCCCAGCTTCTCCAGTGCGTACACTATTTCTGAAGGAGACACACAAAAGATATGGGCGGATAATAAAGGAGGCGTACCTCTTTCGTTTCGGAGTGGGGCGACGTGTCGCTGTAGCGCGTCCGTATGCCTTGGTGGTAGATGGGAGGATCTGGTGTATGGCTAGTGTCGGTCTCTGTTGGAGCGAGGGAGTTGTTCTCGTCGTCCTTCGTTCCGTCGATCTCTCCTCGTTTCCGGATTTATCGCCGTTAGCCGTTGGGTCGGCCCATTAAGATCATCCTCGTCCGCTCGTACCTCAGCGCAATAAGCGTTGTGGATTTCCTCCCATGTGGTAGGGGATATTTCATGAGGCGGCTTAGTAGCTTATTGGTTGCCCTTGAACCATCCCTGCTTAGCCCGTTCTGGAAAGCCGCGACTGCCATACCTTCCGATACGTTTGGTAGACTCATCCTTACTCTGTTAAACCTTGCTAGGAAGTCCCTGAGTCCCTCCCCTGTGGTATGCCTGACGGCGAAGATGTCGTTGACCCTTGCTTCCGCTTTCTTTGCACCTGCATGGGCGGTGACGAACTTATCCGCCATTTCCTCGAACGTTGATATTGCCTTAGCTGGTAGCTGAGAGTACCATGTTAAAGCCCCTCCTGTCAACGTCTCGCCAAACTTTTTCAGCAGTACCGATGGTACCTGTTCCTTTGATAGGTCGTTGCCCTTCACAGCTGTGACGTAGTGGATCAGATGATCCTCGAGATCAGTGGTTCCGTCATATACCCTCAAGTAGGGTGGCATCTTGAAGGTTTTTGGGGTGGAGTGAGGGGCAGCTTCTTCAGTGTATGGTTATTCAACGAACCTTCCCACGTCGCATTTTGGTAGCACTTGGGGGCACCGGGGATCTTGTCGACCCTCTCCTGATGTTCCTTCATCTGATCGCGGAGCGCCTTGTTTTCGTTTTTCATTTCTTCCATCTTCTTTAGGATGGCTGTTAGCGTGCCATCGTTGGTATGTGTCTCGACGGGTTCGTTATTTGCTAGTGCAACTTCCGGTTCGCCCACGGCAGCAGTGGTATCTACCGTTGGTGTACACCTGATGTTACTTTGTGGTGACCTCTGAACCAGGCCACTCAGAGTGCTTGTTAGCCATCTTTCCAGTAGCTTCTTGACCGCTGAGGGTGCTTCCGTAGCCGCGGATGTGGAAGCTCCCTTTTCGTACAAGATCGTCAGATCTTCGGATGGGGAAGGTGAGATCTCCGCACCCGATGTGAAACTAGGGGTTGCATTCAGGATGCCATAGTCACTGGCCTCGTTGAGAGGGCCAAGGAGATTGGTAGTGACACCCAATATAGCTTTTGATCTTGGGTAATTCTCAGCCATCTTTTGTGTTTGTGTGGTTTAGAGAATGGTAGTTGGTTGTTCTCTGGGTGGATACTATAATTTTGATTCTCGAAATCCCCACAGACGGCGCCAAATTATTTGGCTCAAAAGTTAACAATATACTTTGTAAGCTAGAAAACAATCAAAAGTAAGGAAAGGGTAAATCGTAATCAAATATAATAAACCTAGATATAGATGATATTATTGTTGTAGATCTAGTATTGCAAAGTGACAATATGAACTCAATAAGATATATTCGTTTGAGGTAGAGATAGAGAGAGAAAGCCAGAAAATGAGAGAGTTGTATTAGATCAGAATCCCCCTTTTACAATGTGAAGGTCTCCTTTATATAATAAGAGACCTTCCTCGAAAGAATCAAAAAGTTACAAAGACAGGTAACGTCTCCCTAGTGAAGACACTGAGTCCTAAACGATGTCGCTTTTGTCCCCGCGTCCGAGTCGTACCCGCTACGTTAGTCGGCGTACACTCAATGGGCGTACCCTTTGGCGTAGAGATGCTGACGGTCAAATTTGACCCCATACAAACATGTTATTGGAATTTGATTTTGTATTTGATCAAGTAAAATATATTACAAGACTGGTTTCGGTTTGCTTCAGTGGTTCAGGTCCTTCAGGAACTTTCATAATGAGTTGAATTTATTGTGTTAATGGGACCACGCACTGAACTAAGAGTTTTAACAAACAACAATAACAATAGGCTCACTGTAATCTCACACATGGGGTTTAGAGAGAGCACTGTGTATGAAGACCTACCTTAAGAAGCTAAAGAGACTATTTCTAATAGATCATCACCTCAAGAAAAGATTTAAAAAAAAAAGGTTCTAGCAACAAGCAATAATAACAATAAGATAGTAAAAAATCAAAGCAAAAAATATCACGTAATAAAAGAAATCAATGAATAAAAAAATACAAGACTAACACTAATACTATTGGTAATGAAAAGAAAAACGCTCGACTACCTATTAATCTATACCCTAATTCTCGACCTCCTTCCTCCTTTTAGGAGTCATGTCCTTAGTAACATTAAGCATTTCCATGTATTTTTGCCTAATCACCTCTCTCTAATAGTTTTTTTGGCCTACCTCTAACCCTCCTCATATATACCTTCATACTGGTGCATCTGCGTCTCACTGCTTCACATGCCCGAACCATCTAAGTCTCCCTTCTCGCATCATGGAGGTCACTCTCACCTTGTCCCAAATATCACCGTTCTTAATCGTATATGTCCTGGTATGCCCACATATCCATCTCTGCGTCCTCATTTCTGCTATTTTATCATGTGGACGTGGGTTCTTGACTGACCAACAATTCGCTCTATATAACATATTCGATCTAACCACCACTCTGTAGAATTTACCTCAAAACCTCAAAAAAAATTCCTTATGCAAAGGGATCCAAAAGTTTATAGTATAAATTATCTTAATCCTCTTTAGATAATACAATTTTCCAAGTAAAGGTATTTAATCGAACTCTTCGTTACTTGTGATCGGGGTCGTTTGGTAAATGAGATAAGAATAATAATTTCACGATAAAATTTGGGATTAACTTTATCCCATGTTTAGTTTGGGGTATTAGCTAATTTCGGGATAACTTTTACACTAAAATGGTGAAATTAGTTATCCGATATAGAATGTGGGATAACTAATCCTATAGGATATTCCACTTCATAGGATATTCTAGGATATCCTACCATTATACCAAACGACCCGAGTTGTTGCACTTAATGTAAAAGCATTAAATTTTGGTTAAATAATAGAAGTTTGGGCTACCACAAAAAAATTACTCCCTCCATTCCATAAATGGCAGTATGCATTTTATATATTTTGAATTGGTAATTATTGTGACTTATTATACTTTCTATGTAGTTATTAAATATGTAAATTTTATTGTAAAAAACTTAAAGATTCTATGTTTGACTTTATGGTCAAAATCAACAAGTTTGATTCTCGAAATCCGAGCTCTGCCACATAAATTGGGACAGTAAGAAATAGTCAAAAGTAAACAAAAAAGGGCCTAAAATATCCCTATTGTTTGCTAAATAGTTTACAAATACCTCCGTCCATCTATTCATCTAAAAAAACACATAACATTAATTCTGTTAACAAAAATATCCCGTCTTACGGCAGAATTGATGGGTCTTTTTTTTAATGACGTATTGATTTTTAATTGTCCCACGTGGCATTGTTGACCAAAAATCAAACATGGGTCTTATTTCTATCCATTTACCTGATCGGAATAGCAATTTAAAAGTGCTTTGAAAAGAATTTAAACGACAATTCTGATATTCATAAACCATTTACCAAAAATAAAGGTAGTTTAGGCCCTTTGCCGAAAGTAAAAATATAATCAAATCCCTACATGGGACCTGCTGAGCCTTTTCTTTAGTGCTTTAACATCTTTTAGTTTTTGAATTACGGAGAAATTAAGAAGAAAAAACACACGATTTCATGAGCAATTACTCAAATGGTCACTCAACTATCCCAAATCATCTTCTAAAGTCACTTTTCTTTCATTTGTAACAACAAAGTCACTGAACTATGCCTATTCACTCAACTAAATTTTCCAAATTTTGGATTGCCAAATACCTATTTTACCCTCTAAATTATAAACATTTATTTTCTTTTTAATTTTTTTGAACTTTTTAGTATTAACAACAAAAATTCAAAATTTATTTACACAATTCGGAATGAAAGAAAATAAAGGTTGTAAAATATATANTATATATATAAAGCAGAGGGACTATCTGTATAGGGTAAATTATGCTATGTTAGGTCGTGCATGGAGTAAATATAATATAATTGAGCATAATTTTCAAGAATATATAATGTATATTATAAAAATACCTTTATTTAAGTAATTATTTTTATATTACGTGCATGGAATATATATTTTAAAACCTTTATTTTCTTTCATTCTACAATAACAACAACAACAAACCCAGTTTGATCCCATAAATGTTGTCTGGGGAGGGTAGTGTGTACGCTGACCTTACCCCTACCTCATTTGCTTTCATTCTGAATTGTGTAAATAAATTTTTGAATTTTTGTTGTTAATACTAAAATTATTATTACTAACAAATTATTCTAATTAATTTTTTACTGTGCTCATTATTCTGTTATTCCAGTATTATATATGCTTAAAATACTTTTTATTTTTTAATTTATAAATAATATTTATTTATTCTATAGGTAAGTCCATAATGTAAATTAAAAAGGGAAAAATCATAATATTAAAAATAAAAATAAAAAGAAGATAAACGTTTATAATTTAGAGGGTAAAATAGGTATTTGGCAATCCAAAATTTGGAAAATCTAGTTGAGTGACCTTCTG
Organism: Nicotiana attenuata; assembly: GCF_001879085.1. Lineage (NCBI taxonomy): Eukaryota > Viridiplantae > Streptophyta > Magnoliopsida > Solanales > Solanaceae > Nicotiana > Nicotiana attenuata. The sequence goes on along the minus strand of NW_017670976.1, from coordinate 164,770 downwards.
AGTGCAATAGACATAGTTCAGTGACTTTGTTGTTACAAATGAAAGAAAAGTGACTTTAAGTAATAATTTGGGATAGTTGAGGGACCATTTGAGCAATGGACTCGCCAAACACTTAATACTAATATTAGGGTAGGTTGTCTATATCACACTCCTTAGAGTGCCGTCTTTCTTTAAATCTTATATAAACGCGAGATACCTTATACACCGAACTATCCTTTTTAAATTTCTCCTTGATGGATTTTTGGCATAAAAAGTGAGATGTGGCCCTCATTAAATATAGCACTTATATATGGAAAGAGAAGTGGATATAATTTGCCTTTGGGTCAACTTGCTTTTTTAATTTATAGTTTCATGGGTCTCGCTTGTCTTCTTTCGGTCATACAATTGATAAGAAACGTGCTCTTTCATTTTCATGGTAAACGACGTGTGAAAATTTTCCTTTCTTTTATGACTTAGTGACTAGGTATTGCTTGCTTTGCTGATATACACACTGACACTCGCTTCGAAATGTAAAAAGGCATTGGTCACTGTTGACAGTGTCAGCCATTAACAATTCAGCGTATTGACTCTCATCATCGTGTAAATTAATGGCCGGTCTTTTGTGTATTGGTCGTCTCTTTTCAAAGGGAATATGGTGACCTCTTCAAATTCAGCAAGAGATTACTCCGCTTTATAACTGTTTAATCAAAAATTAGATTTTAGGTCAAAACTTGAATTTAGAAGAACACGGGTTACTGATAATCGAAAAGAGTATATAAAGAAAGAAATTGATGAATAATATAATTAGAAAGCAAGTAAATCAAAGTATATTCCAATAGTGTTTTTTCTCTGTCCCTACAATCGTTTGTGACTTTCCCTTTTATAGCCATTTTGGGAATACAGACTTTACCTTTGTCATAATAAGACAATTATGGGCAATTAATGACTTTAAATGTTACGTTATGCAATCGTATATGTTAAATATATATTCTCTAATGTTTCCAGTATTTAATACTCATTAAATGTTGTATCTGGGCTCTTTTTTGCTGTCAGATTCATTCCTTTGACTCTTCATGATCTTTGACCTTTAAATGTCTTGAATAGGTACGAGCGTTTGAATTACTTGTATGACCGCTCGTGTCTTCTCCATTTAACTTGTTCGTATCTGTTGTTGCTCGTATCTGTTAACCAACCTTAATTCTTTGACTGTTTGACCAGTCTACTTGTCATGACACGTCACCTCCAATATGCAGAGTAAATTTTTCCCAATACAGATAGTGCCCCCACTTTCCATTTATTCGCCAGTTGAATATTTGGGAAGTGGATTTCATAAAAGGAGAATTTTTGTCATCATTAATGTTGTGACAAGATTGACGCTTCAATGGTCACATCTATTTAATGTTCTTCACACGTGTCAACTCCTTATTGATTCTGCAACTTGCACCCCTTTTTAAGGTCCTTTTTTACTGCTCCACTATTCATGAAGTTCCAGTTACCATTATTGTGACCCTTCCATTACTGCGTTTTCACTTTTTGACAATTACCTATAAATACAGTTTTACCTTTTAACTTCTTCCACACAAAACTTTTTCTCTCGAACACTTAAACTGTGCAAATCTCTGTTTACTTCTTCTTCTTCCTCATCATGTCTTCTTCGAACCCTAACCCTAAGAGAGTTCCTAGTTTAGACAATTTTCCCAATGCCCCTGTTAGACATAGAAGGGGTGGGAGACTTCGTAGCTTAGGATCCTCTCGTGGTGGCGGTTCTGCCATGCCTTCTCCTAGCCCTGGTTCTTCCTCTAGAACTAGAGGTTCTTTTACCCAAAAATCATCTTCTAAGAGCAAGGAGGCCTCTGAACCATTACAGGAGCCCTTGGTAGAAGAGATAGTCCCTAACGATTTATCTTTTCACCACGATAGACAATCACTTCAAACCCAAGTTTCTGGTCTAGATCGTGCGGATGCTTACCCCACTTTGATTATAGAGATTTTAGCTCCCATAGTCCGCAAAGTTTGTCACTGGAGTAATGATTTTCCCATTGTAATCCCCAATCCAAATCAAAGAATTACCTCCTATATGACTGGTCTTTCTTTTGTTTACACATACCCTTTTACTCTTGGTTTTAAACCAGCTATTGACCCAGTAATTCTCGATTTCTGGAAATTTATTTCCAATCGTCATGGTTGGAAAGTAAAAACTCACTGTATGAGTTTTTGTCTTTCTCATATGTAAAAGTTTTTTTCCCTTTATTGCTTTAACTTTCAACCTTCTCTTTGTCAGGTTTTGCTATTCGAGGTGTTACTGCTGAAGCAGTTGCGGCCTCTCGTTTAGGAACCCAACTTTCCTTAGAAAGTGCTCAGGATATTCTTCTGAAAAGGAAAACCACAGACGATGATAGCTCCGACGAAGAAGAGGAGGATGGTTCCTTGGTGACAAGGCCAAGAGTTAGGAGACGTATCGTCTCTAACGAAACTGAAGTTTCTCATCACCTTTCTCCTACCGGGCCTGTTAATCTTGTCTCTGATGATGACGTTGCCACCCCTCATGACACTCATGAGTCGATTAACCAGCTTTTTGTTAGTGGTTTTGAGAGTGGTGGATTAGGACCTGTTTGGATGAACTTCCTCTATCTTCTTCTTCAACTCCCATATCTTCAGTTCATTCTCTTCCTTCTTCTGCTGTGCCTTTGGTTCCTTCTTTACCTGTTCCATCTGCTTCCGAACTTCCCTCTGCTGTTTTTACTTCTTCTACCGCTCCTCCTTCTATTGTCCATAATGCAGAAGTGGGTTCTACAAGTAGAAGGATTGCTATGAGGAGTGTGACTATCGAAGTTCCTGCTAACAATAGCCTTTTGAGGAAATCCGGTCAGGCAGATGTTTGGCTTGAACCTTTAATAGGCCCAATTGAGAAAGAAAAACTGAATAGCCATAGCTGTCTGACTCTGATGAACGACATAGTTCATTCCACCTTGAAGGTATGTCCCTTCTTTCTTTAATTTGCCAGAATTTTTCTAGAATTCTAATTTTTCTTCCCTTATCCTTTTCAGGCCAACCTTATTGGTACAGAGCTGATGAGCAGAGTTTCTTTATTAGAGAAGGTGACACGTGACTCTGAAAAGGCTGTTCTTGATTCAGAGAGGAAAGCTCGTGACTTTCAGTTGGAAGCAGCTAATTGGAAGGAACAATTTGATAGTGCTCAAATTACTATAGAAGATTTGCAAGAGAACAAGAATAACCTGGAACAGCAGGTAAGAGCATTAACTTCAGAACTTGCGGTTGTCAAGGCTTCTTCAAGTCAGGCTGAGAAAGAAAGAGAGCGTCTCGAGTCTTCTTTCTCAGAACAATTATCTAAGACAAGTGAAGAGATTAGAGAGCTGAGAGCTCTTTTAAGTCAAAAAGAAGTTTATGCTGAAGATTTGATACAAAATTTGACTCAGACCCAAGAAGATCTGCGAACTTCTGAAGACAAGGTGCAAGCCTTGGAAAAATCTCATGCCTCTCTCCAAGCCTCTTATAACTCAGCCCTGAATGAAAATGAAGGTCTCAAAAATGAAATTGCTGCTTGGGAAAGAGATTATGAGCTTCTTGAAGATAAGGTTGCAGTTGATGTAAGCTGAGCTTTTCTGAATTCCCGTCGTGATGCCTTAGTTGAAGCTAGCCAAGAAAACTTTAATCTGGAGTCAGAGTTAGCTAAGGTGATGGAGACTATTGAAAAAGCTCAACAACCACTGGACTTCCCTTCACCCGTGATTGAAGTTTTCGAAGCTGAAGTTACTGGAGTTGATGTTCCCGTGGGTGAAGTTCCGTGAGTGAGGCTCCCTTAGCTGAAACTTCTGATGCACCCTCTTCAAGATCAACCGTGCCCCTTGCTGCAAGTCAAGTTGAAACTTCGTCTATTGATACTCCAATGGTTGAAAATCAACCTGCTTCTGTTAGTGATGCTGTTCCAGTTAAGCCCGCTGATGATCCTTCTTCAGTCCTTTCCTCTTAGTGAAAAAATTTACATCTGTTTTAAATTCCCTTTTTACAGGTACCTGTTTGGAAAACTGTGTTTAAAGTTCTTGGATTCATTTGAGAGTTTTTGTAATCAAACCCTTGGCTATCACTTGAGGGTTGATTTTTAGAAGCACACGTCCCCAAGTCTTGTTATGGGGCATTTTGTATAAACAATTTGATGACTAAGTTTTATACTTTAGTCTTTAGTTTTAAATATTAAGAAGTTTTTATTATCATTAAACTTCCGTTTGTTCTATTCTTGCCTTTTTGTTTTCAAGGACTTAAAGAATAGTCTGCATTTTTGTTCTTTAAAAAATGCTTCTGTTAATCCCATGACTAAATAACATGAGTTTTATAAAAGAGGGCCCTTTTATACTTAGACACTTAATGAAGAAGACGTCTCAACTTCATAGTGGTGTTACCATATGATAAAAGAAATAGGAACACACATGTTTTTTGCAATAACTTCGACAAGTTTTTATTTCTGAACCTTGACAAGTTTTGAGTAATACTTTACATGTATTTGAATTACATCTATAACTTTCTCGTAACTGTTTTTCTTGTCAACAGATTTATACAAAAGAAGAACAATAGATACAGGGTTTTCCTTATAACCCGTTTAGTACATAGTCCCTTTAGCTCCAGAACATTAGGAAGAGTTTGAGAGATGACTCCATTGTTATCATGGGAAAGAATACTATGATGAATGCCATTGTTCTCATGGGAAAGAATACTATGATGAATGCCGTTACTTCATAACTTTCACT